>NC_060288.1:15815972-15965768 GCF_021613505.1 Equus quagga | reverse complement strand
AGCAGCTGAAACAAGTGAAAGGAGCAACTAAACTCTATTTCCATGCGGAGGCACAAATCAACAACATCAAGCAATATGAAAAAATACATTAAATCTCCAGAACAGAAAGAAAGCAACAAATATACAGAAAACAATCCCAAAGAAAATGAGATGTATAACCTAAATGACGATGACTTCAAAACAGCCATCATTAAGATTCTCAATGAGTTAAGAGAGAATTCTGACCGACAACTCAACGAGTTCAGGAGCTATGTCACAAAATAGTTTGATACGATAAAGAAGAACCAAACAGAAATATTGGAAATGAAGAACACAATAGAGGAGATTAAGAAAAATCTAGATGCTCTGAACAGTAGGGCCGATAATATGGAGGAAAGAATTAGCAATTTGGAAGATGGCAATATAGAATTGTTGCAGGCAGAGGAGGAGAGAGAAGCAAGACTTAAAAGAAATGAAGAAACTCTCCGAGAATTATCAGACACAATTAGGAGATGCAACGTAAGGATTATAGGTATACCAGAGGGAGAAGAGAAGGAGAAAGGGGCAGAAAACCTATTCAAAGAAATAATGGCCGAGAACTTCCCAAATCTGGTGAGGGAGATGGATCTTCAGGTGACAGAAGCCAATAGATCTCCAAACTTTCTCAATGCAAGAAGACCAACTCCACGGCATATAGTAGTGAAGCTAGCAAAAGTCAACGACAAGGAGAAAATATTAAGGACAGCCAGGCAAAAGAAACTAACCTACAAAGGAACCCCCATCAGGCTATCAGCAGATTTCTCAGCAGAAACTTTACAGGCTAGAAGAGAGTGGAATGATATATTCAAAAATCTGAAGGACAAAAATCTACAGCCGAGAATTCTCTACCCAGCGAAAATATCCTTCAAATACGATGGAGAAATAAAAACTTTCCCAGATAAACAAAAATTAAGGGAGTTCATTGCCACAAAACCTCCTCTTCAGGAAATCCTCAGGAAAACCCTCATTCCTGAAAAATCCAAAAAAGGAAAGGGGCTACAAAACCAAGAGCAGAGGAGATAAGTAGAAGGACAACAACAGAGAGTAGCAGCTCTACATCAGAACAGATTAAACCATGGGATGAGAAACAAAGGAAACTGAAAAAAACCGGAAAACAAGACACAAAATGGGAGTGGTAGGCCCCCACGTCTCAATAATCACTCTAAATGTAAATGGATTGAACTCCCCAATCAAAAGACACAGAGTGGCAGGATGGATCAAAGAACAAGATCCAACAATATGCTGCCTCCAGGAAACACACCTCAGCCCCAAAGACAAACACAGACTCAGAGTGAAGGGATGGAGAACAATACTCCAAGCTAATAATGAACAAAAGAAAGCAGGTGTCGCTATACTAATATCAGACAAGGTAGATTTCAAAGCAAAACAGATAAAGAAAGATAAAGAGGGACAGTATATAATGATAAAAGGGACTCTCCACCAAGAAGACATAACACTTATAAATATATACGCACCCGACACAGGAGCACCAAAATTTGTAAAGCAACTCTTAATAGAACTAAAAGAAGACATCAACGACAATACAATAATAGTAGGGGACCTCAACACACCATTAACACCAATGGACAGAACATCCAGACAGAAAATCAACAAGGAAATAATAGAATTAAATGAAAAATTAGACCAGATGGACTTAATAGATATATATAGAACACTTCATCCAAAAACAGCAGGTTACACATTCTTCTCAAGTGCACATGCAACATTCTCAAGGATTGACCATATTTTGGGAACCAAAGCAAACATCAATAAATACAAGAGAGTTGAAATAATATCAAGCATCTTTTCTGATCATAACGCTATTAAACTAGAAATCAACTACAAGAAAAAAGCAGAGAAAGGTGCAAAAATGTGGAGACTAAACAACACGCTTCTCAACAAACAATGGATCATTGAAGAAATTAAAGAAGAAATCAAATATTATCTGGAGACAAATGAAAATGAGAATACGACATACCAAATCATTTGGGATGCAGCAAAAGCAGTCCTAAGAGGGAAATTCATCGCAATACAGGCTCACCTCACTAAACAAGAAAAAGCTCACGTAAGCAACCTCAAACGACACCTAACAGAACTAGAAAAAGAAGAACAAACAAAGCCCAGAGTCAGTAGAAGGAGGGAAATAATAAAAATAAGAGCAGAAATAAACGATATTGAAACAAAAAAGACAATAGAAAGGATCAATGAAACAAAGAGTTGGTTCTTCGAAAGAATTAACAAAATTGACAAACCCCTAGCCAGACTCACCAAGAAAAGAAGAGAGAAAGCGCAAATTAACAAAATCAGGAATGACAGAGGAGAAATCACAACAGATACCAATGAAATACAAGAGATCATAAGAGAATACTATGAAAAACTATATGCCAACAAATTGAACAACCTGGAAGAAATGGACAAATTCCTAGACTCCTACAATCTCCCCAAACTGAATCAGGAAGAAATGGAGAATCTGAATAGACCAATCACAAGTAAGGAAATAGAAACGGTAATCAAAAACCTCCCCAAAAACAAGAGTCCAGGACCAGACGGCTTCTCTGGAGAATTCTACCAAACATTCAAAGAAGACTTAATACCTATTCTCCTCAAACTGTTTCAGAAAATTGAGAAAGATGGAGAACTCCCTAACACATTCTATGAAGCCAACATCACTCTGATCCCCAAACCTGACAAGGACAACACAAAGAAGGAGAACTACAGGCCGATATCACTGATGAACATAGATGCAAAAATCCTCAACAAAATTTTGGCAAACCGATTACAGCAATACATCAAAAAGATTATACACCATGATCAAGTGGGATTTATACCAGGGACACAGGGATGGTTCAACATCCGCAAGTCAATCAACGTGATACACTACATCAACAAAATGAAAAACAAAAACCACATGATCATCTCAATAGACGCAGAGAAAGCATTCGACAAGATCCAACACCCATTTATGATAAAAACCCTCAGTAAAATGGGTATAGAAGGAAAGTACCTCAACATAATAAAGGCCATATATGATAGACCCACAGCCAACATCATACTCAATGGACAAAAGCTGAAAGCCATCCCTCTGAGGACAGGAACAAGACAAGGGTGCCCACTTTCACCACTCCTATTCAACATAGTACTGGAGGTGCTGGCCAGAGCAATTCGGCAGGAAAAAAAAATAAAAGGAATCCAAATAGGTAACGAAGAAGTAAAACTCGCGTTGTTTGCAGACGACATGATCTTATACATAGAAAACCCCAAAGAATCCACAGAAAAACTATTAGAAATAATCAACAACTACAGCAAAGTAGCAGGGTATAAAATTAACGTGCATAAATCAGTAGCATTTCTATACACTAACAATAAACTAACAGAAAAAGAACTCAAGAACTCTATCCCATTCACAATCGCAACGAAAAGAATAAAATACCTTGGGATAAACTTAACCAAGGAAGTGAAGGATCTATACAATGAAAACTACAAGACTTTCTTGAAAGAAATTGACGATGACATAAAGAGATGGAAAGACATTCCTTGCACATGGATTGGAAGAATAAACATAGTTAAAATGTCCATACTACCTAAAGCAATATACAGATTCAATGCTATCCCAATCAGAATCCCCAGAACATTCTTCACAGAAATTGAACAAACAATCCTAAAATTCATATGGGGGAACAAAAGACCACGAATTGCTAAAGCAATCTTGAGCAAGAAAAACAAAGCCGGCGGAATCACAATCCCCGATTTCAAAACATACTACAAAGCTACAGTGATCAAAACAGCATGGTACTGGTACAAAAACAGGTCCACAGATCAATGGAACAGAATTGAAAGCCCAGAGATAAAACCACACATCTATGGACAGCTAATCTTCGACAAAGGAGCAGAGGGCCTACAATGGAGAAAAGAAAGTCTCTTCAACAAATGGTGCTGGGAAAACTGGACAGCCACATGCAAAAGACTGAAAATCGACCATTCTTTTTCACCACACACCAAAATAAACTCAAAATGGATCAAAGACCTAAAGATTAGGCCTGAGACAATAAGTCTTTTGGAAGAGAATATAGGCAGTACACTCTTTGACATCAGTTTCAAAAGAATCTTTTCGGACACTGTAACTCCTCAGTTGAGGGAAACAATAGAAAGAATAAACAAATGGGACTTCATCAGACTAAAGAGCTTCTTCAAGGCAAGGGAAAACAGAATTGAAACAAAAAAACAGCTCACTAATTGGGAAAAAATATTTACAAGCCACTTATCCGACAAAGGGTTAATCTCCATAATATACAAAGAACTCACACTGCTTAACAACAAAAAAACAAACAACCCGATCAAAAAATGGGCAGAGGACATGAACAGACATTTCTCAAAAGAAGATATGAATATGGCCAATAGACACATGAAAAGATGTTCATCATCGCTAATCATCAAGGAAATGCAAATCAAAACTACACTAAGATATCACCTTACCCCCGTTAGATTGGCAAAAACATCCAAAACCAAGAACGACAAATGTTGGAGAGGTTGTGGAGAAAGAGGAACCCTCATACACTGTTGGTGGGAATGCAAACTGGTACAGCCACTATGGAAAACAGTATGGAGATTTCTCAAAAAGTTAAAAATAGAAATACCCTATGACCCAGCCATCCCATTACTGGGTATCTATCCTAAGAACCTGATATCAGATATCTCAAGAGTCCGTTGCACCCCTATGTTCATCGCAGCATTATTTACAATAGCCAAGACGTGGAACCAGCCTACATGCCCAGAAACTGATGATTGGATAAAGAAGATGTGGTATATATACACAATGGAATACTACTCAGCCATAAAAAAAGACGAAATTGGCTCATTCACAACAATGTGGATGGACCTCGAGGGCATTATGTTAAGCGAAATAAGTCAGTCAGAGAAAGACGAACTCTATATGACTCCACTCATAGGTGGAAATTAGTATATTGAGAAGGAGATCTGATCGGTGGTTACCAGGGAAAAGGGGGGGTGGGGGGAGGGTACGGAGGGGGAAGTGGTGTACCCACAACATGACTAACAAAAATGTACAACTGAAATTTCACAAGCTTGTAATCCATCATAACATTAATAAAAAAAAAAAAAGAAAAAGAAATAATTGATCAGCTAGACTTTACTACATTTAAAAAGTTCTGCTCTGGGAAAAATAATGTCCAGAAAATGAGAAGAGAGGCTCCAGACTCTAAGAAAATATTTGCAAAAGACATATCTGATAAAGGAATGTCATCCAAAATATGCAAGAGATTCTTGAAACTCAACAACGAGAAGATGAACAGCCTGATTGAAAAATGGACAGAAAACTTGACTAGACACCTCACCAGAGAGGATATACAGATGATGACTAATCATATGAAAAGATGCTCCACACCATATGCTATTGGGAAATTGCAAGTTAAGACAATGGTAAGATGTGACTGCATGTCTATTGGAATGGCCAGGATCCAGAGCACTGATGGCACCAGGTGTTGGTGTGGATATTGAGTGGCAGGAACTCTCATACATTGCTGGTGTTGGAATGAATGACTGCAGCCACTTTAGAGGACAATTTGAGAGTATCTTGCAAAACTAAACATGTGCTTGCCATACGATCCTGTGACTGTGCTGCTTGGTATTTATCTAAAGGGATTGAAGACCCGTGTCTACACAAAAATCTCCGCACAAGTTTTTGTAGTGGATTTGTTTATGATTGCCAAGACTGGGAGGCAACAGGGATGTTCAGTGAAGACTGTGGTGCTTCCAGACAACGGAATATTGTTCAACGCAAGGGGTACTTGGGCTATCAAGCCATGAAAAGACATGGAGGAACCTTGGTTGCATATTGGTAAGTGGAAAAGACCGATCTGAAAGGGCTACATACTATGGTGATTCCAACTATGTGACATTCTGGAGAGAGCAGGACTACGGAGATAGAAGCGTGGTTGCTGGGGCTTGTGGGGAAGAGATGAACAGGCTGAGTATGGAAGAATTCCGGGGCAGTGAAACTATTCTGTATGATATTATAATGGTTGACGCATGCCATGTATATTTGCTGAGACCCATAGAATGTACAGCACCAGGAATGAAGTGTAGTATGAAGTCTGTACTTTAGGTGATGATGATGTGTCAATGTCAGTTCATCAATTTTAACAAATGTACAACTCTACTGCAGGATTTTGATGGTGAAGCAGGCTGCAGATGTGTGGGAGAAGGGCTGTATGGGAAATCCCTGTGCTTTCCACTCCATTTTGCTGTGAACCTAGAACTGGTCTAAAAAATGGCCTATTTAATTAAAAAATATTTGGATGTATATGGCTTTCTAAAAGTTCAAGAGTTCTCCAAAAATAAAGGAAAAAATGTGTTACTGAAGAAGTATGTATTGCTATATATATAGAAAAAAATTTGCTTAAGGTCACTAAGACAATGTTTATAAAGAATAAAACACAAAAGGATGTAAGTGCAAAACTGTGGGTGTTATAAATTAGTATTATATTTTAGAGAAAATGTAATTCAAAATTATTAGTTTCTATATTATGACTTTTTATTCATACCATTAACATTATAACTTCCTAAATTTATTGTCAGTATGCAGATATTACCCTAAGGAAGTATACGCTTTGCGAAATGTTGGAACAGAAGTTGCTTAAAGGATTTGATTTTCAGCCATGCTGCAGGATAAAATCTCTGACTTTTAAAATGGAATATTAGAAGTCTTTGATCCTCAGAGAATAGAATTTAATCAGATTGAAGCGAGATAGCTGTGGCGGACAGTTATTTATTTAAGAGCAATATGACTTTTCAGTTTAGATAAGCAAAGTTCCCTCTTTTAATATTAAAGTTGACAACTGAAGAGAACTTACTTTTAAGTTCGGAAGGTAGGATTATGCATTTTTACAGAGCCCTGGGAAGGTTTTTATGCTTCACACTGGAAAAAAGTAGTTAGACCACCTGGATACCAATAAGACTATCGTAGAGTTTTTTTCAGGGAATTTTAAAACCAGTTCACTGAGCACTGTGGGGCCCGCCAACCAGCCCTGTCCCTCTTTGTGTTTCTCAGTGCTTCACACAATAACTAGCTCACTGGATGCAGTCAACAAATAATTGTTAACAGAAAGCAGACTAACAAGCAAAAATACAGAGGAACTGTAGGATACGCCATTCCATAGGGATGTACTTTTGTCACTAGAAGTAATATCTTTCTTCCCCTCCCATAAAAAGGTGTTTAAAGGAAAACACAAGATTCACAGGTTGTTAATAAAATGACTGCCTTATATATGTCATACACTGTGTTAAATGGCATTCTATATATCATCTCAAGTAATCCTCACAGCTATTACCTTCTTTATAGATGAGAAAACTAAAGCACAGAGAAGTTGAGTATTACCTCAAACAAAATGGCCAGCATGCAGGGCTTTGAAATCAGATATTCTGATTTCATAGAGTAGCTTTTACCAAACACATCAAATTTCCTCCCATTGTAATTAAGGCCTTCAATGCAGATAAAGATGGTTTCACTGATGTTAAGATTGCAAAACAAATGTATATATAAGTTATTTGGCTATGGCCATCATGCTGTCAATGAAGCCATAATTAGGGTAAAACATTTGGTCTGAAAGCTAATTCAAATGTTAGGTATATCACCTTAGGAGAAAAGCTGAGAAGTAAGGAAATATGGATATAAAAATGAAACTATATCTTTTTTTTCAAGCTTTCTTAAGACTTTCATTAAAGACTGCTCTTCATAAGACTCCTGTCATTCAACTAATAATGTGCACAGATTCCCCATGAAAGGATCATTTTATAAATTTCATTTTCCAGGTATAGCCGTCGTAACAAAGATAGTTAAATGGGGTGATAATTCACAACATTTTCTCTCCACCTCCCTCCAAAATGGTGTATGGGAAGATATTTATAAGCCTGAGATGAAAGAAACATCATGGCTCTTGCAGAGAAAAGCCCTCGGTGGAAGCTGGAGGCAGAAGGTAGGCTTCTGTCGTCTTCAAGGAGCTTTGTGGGGTGTGGGCGTGGAGCTTCTAGAGACCATTAATGAAAACCACTTTTGTAAATGCTGTGTTTTGCTCACTCTTGAATATTGAAGAAATGTTGGTAGATGAAGGATGAGATGCCAAACTGAAAAGAATATCATATTCAAACATGCATAACCAAAGGCCGTGGGCTCAAAAGGGGCTGATTCTAGGCAAGAGAGAGGACATCTCTTTAGACTTTTCAATTCTGAAAAATGTCACATCCACTGTGTAAAGCACTATTAAGATTCATTCTTCCAATTAGACTTTCAAGTTAGGTTCTGTCTTCTGAAGCTCATGTCTCTGGAAAGTATAGAAATTAGGACATTGAAAGTCAAGATTGATAGATTCATAGACTAGGGTTCTTTTCCACCTCTGTGGTGGTACCACTTCCACGCCCTTAGAAACCTAACCATATTCTGTTCTGTGAGGTGAGTCATTTGCTTTCTCCAGGCATGTTTCTTCACTAGTAAAGTGCAGTTTGTGGCACAGGGCAGCTCTAAGATCTCCCCCTATATTAAACTATGGTTCTAGATGTTCCTTACTTTATAAGCTTCTCTACTGCTATATACTTTTCTCTCCAAAGTAAGCACACATCAGAAGCAGTGTTAACCAGGGTCTCTAAGGAAAAAATGTTAGAGTTTTATGTGTTTATTCTTAACTCCTGCCTTATTGTTTACATTTATAAAGCTTTTCCATCTATATGAATCAGAAGTGTAATAAATACAAACCATAGTATTAATTTTGCCTAGGATGATAAGGTTGTTTAGCAAGATTTAAGAGTATCAAGAAAGTTTGTTTAAGAATAAATCATCTGAAATATATTAGTTGTAATTTTATTCTGCAAGGTTTGAATATATTTGTGTTTATAAATATATCAAAATTATTGATTTGATTTTTGCCCTTTTTTATTTCCCTTCAGAAAAAAATTAAACAGCCCTTAGTCTTATTTCAAATGCTTTGTGCTTACTTAGAAATCACATATTTATGACTGCTCCCAGATATTCTTACCATATTTCATATCATAACTAATGTACATGCAGTTAGAACATACTGCACTATCTTGCTTGTCATCGCGTTTCACAGGGTTTGGGTTCAGATGGATAGTTGTTTTATGTCACTTCTGAAATTGCCACTAACATATATCATCACTACATATCACACTTTACCTTTACCATAAAGTTAACAGTGACTTCAGAAATAGAGAACCTAAGTCTGTTTCACGAGCATTTTCTTTCAAAATTGAAAAAATGATCCCATCTCTTGCAATCTCTCCTTGGCATCTCTAATCAAAGCCAACAACACAAGGCTGCTTTATTTACTAGTGATGTTCCCAGAAGAGTGAGTATAGGCAAGGCAATTGAGCTCTTCAGATAAAGACAAATTTTATAGACAAATGTACAAACACCCTGTAAGATAAATGACTTTAAAAAATGAAGATTACCTTTAAATATAATACCTATTTGAATACTGTGAGTTGAATGGCATTTATAGTCAAATTACCTTTGCATGCATTTTTTTTGACTTCACTTTTTTTAGAGCTGTTTAAAGGTCACAGCAAAATTGAGAGGAAGGTATAGATATTTCTTATATACCCCCGTGCCCTCACATGCATAGCCTCCCACATGCATTATCAACAACTCCCACCAGAGTGGTACGTTTGTTACAATTGATGAACCCACACTGACACCTCATAATCAGCCAAAGTCCACAGTTTACCTCTCGGTGCTGTACCGTCTGTGGATTTGGACAAATGTATAATGACATATATCCATCACTATGGTTTCATACAGTGTATTTTCACTGCTCTAGAAATCCTCTGAGCTCTGTCCCTTCATCCCTCTCTCTCTTCCTCAACACCTGGTAACCACTATTTTTTTTACTGTCTCCATAGTTTTGCCCTTTTCAGAGTGTCATGTAGTTGGAATCATGGAGTATGGAGCCTGTCCAGAATGGTTCTTTCACTTTATACTTTTAAGATTCCTCCATGTCTTTCATGGCTTGATAGATAGTCCTTTTTAGCACTGAATAATATTCCATTGTCTAGACGTACCACAGTTTATGTATCTACTCAGCTACTACAGGGCATCTGGGTTGCTTTGTTTTGTCATAAGTTTTGGCAATTATGAATAGAGCTGCTATAAATGTGCAGGTTTTTCTGTGGCCATAAGTTTTCAAATCCTTCAGCTAAATACCAAGGAGCATAATTCCTGGATGATATGATTTAGTTCTGTAAGAAATCACCAAATTCTCTTCCAAACTGGCTGTACCACATTGCATTCCCACCAGCAAAGGATGAGAGTTCTGTTGTGCCACATCCTCACCAGTATTTGGTGTCAGTGTTCTGAATTTTGGCCATTCTTATAGGTGTGTAGTGCTATCTGGTTGCTGTTTTCCTTTGCATTTCCTGGATGACATAAGATGTGGAGCATCTTTTCATATGCTTACTTGCCATCTCTATGTTTTCTTTGGTGAGGTGCTGTTAAGGTCTTAGGCCCATTTTTTAGTCAGGTTTTTTGTTTTCCTACTGTTGAATTATGAGTCCTTCGTATACTTTGAATTAAAGTGCTTTATCAGACGTGTCTTTTGAAAACATTTTCTCCCAGTCTGTGACCTGTCTTCTCATTCTCTTGAAATTGCCTTTTGCAGGGCAGAACTTTTTTAATTTTAATGAAGTCCAGCTGATGAATTATTTCTTATACGGATCGTGTTTTGGTGTTGGGTATAAAAAGTCATCACCAAACCCAAGTTTGTCTAGGTTTTCTCCTATGTTAACTTCTAAGAGTTTTGCATTTTACGTGTAAGTCTGTGATCCTCTTTCAGTTAATTTTTGCAAAGGGTGTAATATCTGTGTCTACATCCACTTTTTTGCATGCAGATGTCCAGTTGTTCCAGCATCATTTGTTGAAAAGACTGTCTTTTCTCCATTGTATTGTGTCTATGCTTCTTTGTCAAATATCCATTGACTATATTTGCGTGTGTCTATTTCTGGGCTCTCTATTCTGTGCTATGGGCATCTTTGTTTATTCTTTCACTGATGCCACACTGTCTTGATGGCCATAGCTTCATCATAAATCGCGGAGCTGGTTAGTGTTAAGTCCTCTGTCTTTGTTCTTCAATATTGTGTTGGCTATTCTGGATCTTTTGCCTCTCCATGTAAACTTTGGAATAAGTTTGTTGATATCTACACAAAAAAACTTGCTGGTAGTTTGATTGCAATTGCACTGAATGGATAGATCAAATAGGGAAGTGCAGACATCTTGGCAATATTGAGTCCTCCTGTCAGTGAACATGGAATATCTCTCCACTTATTCTTCTTTGATTTCTTTCATCAGAGTTTGTAGTTCTCCTCATAGATATGGTACATATTTTTTAGATTTATACCTATATATTTCATTTTGGCGGGTGTTAATATAAATGGTATTGTATTTTTAATTTCAAACTTTGCTTGTTCATTGCTGGCATATAAGAAAGCAACTGACTTTGTATATTAACCTTGTATCCTGCAAACTTGCTATAATCGCTTTTTAGTTCCAAGAGGGTTTTTGCTAATTTCTTCAGATTTTCTATACATGCATAGCTCAGAAATATTGCAGATTCAGTTTCAGACCACCACAATAAAGCAAATATCACAATAAAGAGAGTCACACAAATTATTTGGTTTCCAAGCCCATACAACCATGTTTACACTATACTGTAATCTTTTAAGTGTATAATAGAATTATTTCTTTAAAAAAACAATGCACTTTCCTTAATTAAAAAATATTCATTGCTAAAATAAATGCTAACCATCTTCTGATCCTTTAGTGAGTTGTAAACATTTTGTTGGTGGAGGGTCTCAACTTGATATTGATGGCTACTTACTGATCACGGTGGTGGTTGCTGAAGATTGGGGTGTCTGTGGCAATTTCTTAAAATAAGGCAACAATGAAGTTTACCATACTAATTGACTCTTCCTTTCACAAATGATTTATTTGTAGCATGCAATGCTTTTGGTAATATTTTACCCACCATAGAACTTAGAACTTCTTTCAAAATTGGAGTCAATCCCGTCATCCATGCTTTGGCAGCAACCCACATACAAAATTACAAAATAGAGGAAGATTGACCTAGATGTTAGCTCAAGACTAATATTCCTCAGCAAAAAACAAAACAAAACAAAACATGGACTCAATCCTCTCAAACTCTGCTGCTGCTTTGTCAACTAAGTTATGTAATATTCTAAATCCTTTGTTGTCATTTCAACAATCTTCACAGCATCTTCACCAGGAGTAGATTCCATCTCAAGAAACTACTTTCTTTGTTCATCCATGAGTAGTAACTCCTCATCCATTAAAGTTCTATCATGAGATTGTAGCAATTCAGTCACATCTTCAGGCTCCACTTATGATTCTAATTCTCCTGTTATTTCCATCACAATTGTAGTTACTTTCTCCACTGAAGTCTTGAACCCCTCAAAGTCATCTGTGAGGGCTGGAATCAACTTCTTCCAAATTTTCATTAATGTTGATATTTTGACCTCTTCCCATGAATCATGAATGTCCTTAATGGCATCTAGAACAGTGAATCCTTTCCAGAAGATTTTCAGTATACCAAGATCCATCAAAAGAATCACTATCTATGGCAGCTACAACCTTACAAAATGTATTTCTTCAATAATAAGACTTGAAAGTTGAAATTACTCCTTCAGCCATGCACTGTAGAATGGATGCTGTGTTGGCAGGCAGGAAAACAACATTAATCTCATTGTACATCTCCATCAGAGCTCTTGGGTGACCAGGTCCAATGTCAACGAGCAGTAATATTTTAAAAGGAATCTTTTTTTCTGAGCAGTAGGTCCCAACAGTGGCTTTGAAATATTCAATAAACCATGTTGTAAACAGATGTGCTGTCATCCAGGCTTTGGTGTTCCATTTATAGACCACAGGCAGAGTAGATTCAGCATAATTCTTAAGGGCCCTAGGATTTTGGGAATGGTCAATGAGCATTGGTTTCAGCTTAAAGCTACCAGCTACATTAGCCGCTAATAAGAGAGTCAGCCTGTCCGTTGAAGCTTTGAAGCCAGGCATTGACTTCTCCTCTCTAGCTATGAAAGTCCTAGATGGCATCTTCTTCCAATGTAAGGCTGTTTCATCTACATTGAAAGTCGGTTGTTTGATGTAGCTGCCTTCATTAATGATCTTAGCTAGATCTTCTGGAGAACTTCCTGCAGCTTCTATGTCAGCACTTGCTGCTTTACCTTGCACTTTTATGTGGTGGAGATGACTTCTTTCCTTAAACCTCATGAACCAATCTCTGCTGGCTTCAAACCATTCTTCTGCAGCTTCCTCGCCTCTCTCAGCCTTTATAGATTGAAGAGAGTTAGGGCCTCCCTCTGGACTAGGTTTTGGCTCAAGCGAAACTTGTGGCTGGTTTAATCTTCTATCCAGACCACTAAAACTTTCTCCATATCAGTAATAAATCTGTTGTGCTTTTTCATCATTTGTGTGTTCACTGCAGTAGCACTTTTAATTTCCTTTAAGAACTTTTCCTTTGGATTCACAACTAGGCTAAATGTTTGGCTCAAGAGGTATAGCTTTTAGCCTATTTCACTTTTGACATACTTTCCTCACTAAGCTTAATCATTTCTAGCTTTTCACTTGAAGTGAGGGATGTGAAACTGTTCCTTTCAATTTGAACAATTAGAGGCCACTATAGGGTTATTAATTGGCCTAATTTCAATATTCTTGTGTCTCAGGGAATAAGGAGACCCCGGGAGAGGGAGAAAGATGGGGAAATGGGTGGTTGGTGGAGCAGTCAAAACGTACACATTTATCGATTAAGTTTGCTGTTTTATATGGGCATGGTTCATGGCACCCCAAAACAGTTACAATAGTGACATGAAAGATCAGTGATCATAGATCACCATAAAAGATGCAAAGAATAATATAACAACATATGATAATGAAAAAGTTTGAAATATTACAAGAATTACCAAAATGTGATACAGAGACATGAAGTGAGCAAATGCTGTTGGGCAAATGGCACCAAAAGACTTGCTCAACCCAGGGTTGCCCCAAACCTTCAATTTCTAAAAGACACAATATCTGTGAAGTGCAGTAAAGCAAAAAGCACAATAAAACAAGGATATACCCGTATAGATGTTCATGTCATCTATGAACAAAGATAGATTTATTTCTTCTTTCCCAATCTGTAAGTATGCAATTTAAAAATTATTTTTGTTATTTTATAGCAAAGAGAAAAATTTAATTCATGGATAAGCTGTTTCACATGACAATGGACTTTTAAATGATTGGCTTAAAATCTCAGTGCTTTATTCTCTGTTCTATAAAAGACTGGATGATGTACCAAGACAATATAATGTGTTGGTAATCTCTATGATATTTCAATATTAGTACATAAAGCATTTAAACATACTTGTTATTTTTATCATAGTTTTCATAGAATTAAAATAAATAACATTTTAAAATTTGCATTAAACATATACAGAATCCCTAAAGTGTTGTGGCTAAATTAAACATTTCTTTGAAGGTTATAAATGATAAGAAGATTCTTATTGAGATACACTGGGTGACTGGAATTGTTGTTTTTTAGAACATTCTAGTTCAAGTTTTACTTTGTTATTAAAAACAGCCCTATTGGTGTATTTTCTCTAGTGTGCCTAGAAATTATTGAGCTGTTTGTTTACTGGGCAGTCAAGTAGATTGATTTTCCTAGGTTTCTGAATGAAGGCTTGAAACTTAAAAAATGTGACACTTGAAAGGAAACCTAATCCTTTAAACTTGAAAGGATAAAAAGAGAACTAAAGTACACATTTCATCTTTATTTGTACATAAGATTCTAAAGAATGAGAAAATGAAAATGAAAAACTTTCTGAAAGATTAATATTGTCTATCTTGAGAAATTTTCAGAATAACTTAGTTATCTATTTTTGTGATAAAATTATTGTTGACTCCTGTTAGAGAGTTTTAGTGAAGTTGTTTCACAGCTCAAATTTTTACACTGAAAAATTTGAAAAAGCTGGCTTGGTCTCTAAAGAATCTCTTGAATAATTTTTATTTTATTTATTTTATTTTGTTTTGAGGAAGATTAGCTCTGACCTAACATCTGCTGCCAATACTCCTCTTTTTGCTGAGGAAGACTGGCCCTGAGCTAACATCCGTGCCCATCTTCCTCTACTTATATGTGGGAGGCCTGGCACAGCATGGCTTGACAAGCGGTGTGTAGGTCCACACCCGGGATCTGAACCAGCGAACCCTGGGCCACTGAAGCTGAACAGGTGAACTTAAACACTGTGCCACAGGGCTGTCCCACAGTGAGGAATTTTTGAGGGGCAAAATCAGTGGAGAGAAAGAAATCCCAGAGAGGTAAATTCAACAGATGGCTAAAAGGCTGAGACGTTCACGAGAGATTTCGACAATCTCATGGATCTGGAGGAACAAAACTTAGACTTCAGACCTCCTGTGGAGAAGGGACTTGGTTAAAAAGGACAAGTTATCCACAGGTACCAGTGAAGGGATATACTTAGGAGTAAAGACAAACTGGAAATAAACCAAGCCTCATGAAGACTGAAAACCAGCTAGGAATCAGTTCAATCCCAGAGATGGTTAAGTTATTTTGCCCACACTCTAAACATGACAGGAAGAAAAAGTCAATCCTCTCTGGCACAAAATAACAATATCCACAGCCTCAAATTAGCTATAAAATATTTCATACCTGATATTCAAAAGAAAATAACTATATATACCAGGGGACCTGACCAGAAGATTAATATTGAAAAAGAGCAAATACTGAAATAGAAGCAGGTATATTGAAGTTATACACCATAGACTTTAATACAACTTTAAAAATTACAATGATTATATCTTCGTGGTAAACATCATATCATTATGAAATATGTCCCTTATAGGAGATTTATCTGTTATTAGGGTAATATTTATTGCAACTGTTAACACAGTTAAGAGCATAAAGCTTCAAAATGTATAAAGTACAAAGTGATGTAAATAAATCGAGAAGTAGATAAATTCACAATTATAGCAAGAGTGATAATACTGATCAACTCATTTTATGAGGTCAGAATAATCTCAGTAACAAACAACATTATAAAAAGGAAAAATCACAAGCTAATTTCTTTCATAACGACAAAACTCCTAAATTTATTATTAGCAATCTAGAGCCATCATATATAACAATAATATATTATGGCCAAGGATGTTGCTTCAGGAATGTAAGTAGGGTATAACACTTAGAAAATCAATCAGTGTACTTCCTCAGAATAACAGAATAAAGGAGGAAATCTTATAATCATCTCAAATAGATGCAGAGAAAGGTAAGAGAAATCAATTCCAATTGTTCTATGCCCATGCATATTCAGTACTATTTTGAGTATAAGCATTAAAAGAAAAAAATGTGGATAAAAATATAATTTTAAGTGTATGTGTACATTAATCCTTAGAGAGAGAGAGATGTTCAAAACAGAGGAATAAAATCTTTCTAAACCAAGTTTAGCTCTGAGGGGCAATGAGTTGTCTACACTGAGACACCAATAATAAGGCCGTATTTTTCAGGGTCACCAAATAGCCATATTGAGAAAATATTCTTTACAGGAGAATCCCAGCTTGTGAATGTGGAATAAATGGCAGAATTATGAGTCTATTTTTTAACTTAGAAAATAATTAATTATGCACTGATAAATTGACTCTCTAAAAAGAAAGCTCTGGGGGGGCCAGCCCGGTGGCTGGGTGGTTAAGTTCGTGCACTCCGCTGCGGCGGTCCAGGATTTCGCTGGTTGGAGTCCTGGGCACGGACATGGCACCGCTCATCAGGCCATGCTGAGGCGGCATCCCACATGCCACAACTAGAAGGACCCATAACTAAAAACACATAACTATGTACCTGGGGGCTTTGGGGAGAAAAAGGAAAAATAAAATCTTTAAAAGGAAAGCTCTGATTTGTAGGATTTTCTGACTTTTATGGAATAAATACTCCTACCATGGTTAATTGCAAGCAACCAACATGGAGTCTTTGAACTTGGAGTTGCAAAGAAATGTACACAATTGGTTCTTCTGAGTTGATGGAAGCAGGCTCCTGTATGCCACTAGAAATAACTGATTTAAGCAAATTTGTAATCTATGAATGAAACCAAAAGAAGACAGATTAATAGGGAATTTTATGATGAAGGAACAAGAATATTAACACCTGAAACCACATATTAATTTCAGCATTACTAAGAATGTTACCAGGAGATATAAAGTACCTTCTGATATAAATATGAAGTACACAGCACCACCTCCCTATCGAATGTTCTTGCCAAAAAATGTTTGAACTAGATCTAATCAAACCTACAGAACTGATTTGAAGATTATGGGACAAACAGAAAAGAGGAATACAATAACTAGTACCTCTAGGAGGTAAGTAGATCCAGTGGGATGCTCTACTGGTCAATTGACCTGGTTTCTTCAACAAGGAAAAAGCATGATTCAAAAAAATAAAGTTGCGATGGGCTGGCCCCGTGGCCGAGTGGTTAAGTTCGCGCACTCCGCTGCAGGCGGCCCAGTGTTTCGTTGGTTCGAATCCTGGGTGCGGACATGGCACTGCTCATCACACCACGCTGAGGCAGCATCCCACATGCCACAACTAGAAGAACCCACAACGAAGAATAAACAGCTATGTACCGGGGGGCTTTGGGGAGAAAAAGGAAAAAATAAAATCTTTAAAAAAATAAAAATAAAAAAATAAATAAAGTTGCGAGCACTAACTATCTGGAGTAAAGAAGGATAAAGAAACTTAATACTCTAATATAAAGGGTAGGGGGCAGCCCCGTGGCTGAGTGGTTAAGTTCATGCACTCTGCTTCGGTGGCCCAGGATTTTGCCAGTTCGGATCTTGGGCACAGACCTAGCACTGCTCATCAAGCCATGCTGAGGTGGCGTCCCACATAGCACAACTAAGGAGGACCTACAACTAGAATATACAACAATACAATATGTACTGCGGGGCTTTGGGGAAAAGAAGAAGAAAAAAAGAGATAGGTAACAGATGTTAGCTCATGGCTAGTCTTTAAAAAAATAGTAATAATAATATAAAGGGTAGTTCTTGTTTGGATCTCGATTCACACAACAGATGATAAAATGGCATTTTAGATTACTGAGGAAATTTGGGTGTTTAGGTGCCAAGCGATACCAATCATAATTTTCTTTGATGTCATAATAGCATTTTGGTTATGTATGAAAGTGTTCATATTTTTAGAGATGGCATAATATCTGGAATTTGCTTTAAAACAACTCAGAAAAAGAAAAACATCTTTATAATTTTGGCATATGTGCGGTAGACATGTAGAGGTTATTTATGTTTTTCATTCTTCTTTGGTGCATGTTTGAAATGTTTCATAGTAAAACTTTATTGAAATTGAGCAAAAGTGAGATCTTTAATAATACAAGACTAAAACATAAATACTTGATGAATAAATCTGAAGAGTTTATAAGACTTTTATAAAGACAATGATAACATTTTTAAAAAACACTTAAGAGAAAACTTCAACAACTAGTGAGAAATACTATGGCCCGATATGGGAATAATGGAGGGTAGGTAGCGATTTCAGGAAACAGGGAAGAAAGTTCAGGGAGTATAAGACAAGGAAAATAAAACCAAATATTTGTGTGCATTACCGAGGTCGCCACTTTGGAAAATAGGGACACGTTGAGGATTGATGAACAGCACCCTGAGAACTCTTTCCAAAGAACTGCTTGCTATTCTTCAACCTTCTAACAGATTATTTTTATTATGTATCCTGGAGATAGTATTGAGCATAAGGGTCTCATAATTGATTTCTCATTCTCTAAGTATGTCTTGCACAGGTGAGCTGGCAAGATATTTTAATAATCTTGTCACCGTCTGCCAAAACTCTAAGCAAACAAGAAAAATCACTTATCTTCCTAGCCTATTATATTTCTAGTAACTCAGGTCAAAATACTTATATCTTATTTGGTAAGTTGCACTGACTGTCTACTAAATCTGGTTCTCATGGAAAAAATCAAGTTCAACCAGTTTTCTCTGCTGAGTTTTAACTTGATGGTCCAATGAATTTTCCCAATATTGCTAATTAAAAATTCAGGAAACTGGGGCCAGCCCTGTGGCGCAGTGGTTAAGTTCACACATTCCGCTTCCGCAGGCGCCGGTTCGTGCATTTGGATTGTGGATGCGGACCTACACGCCGCTTGCCAAGCCATGCTATGGCAGGGGTCCCACATACAAAGAAGAGGAAGTTGGGCACACATGTTAGCTCAGGGCCAGTGTTCTTAAGCAAAAAGAGGAGTATGAGCGGCAGATGTTAGCTCAGGGCTAATCTTCCTCAAAAAAAAAATTCAGGAAACTGGAAAATATTGAGTATGCTAGGCAGAAGTGATCCACTGTCATTGTAAAATATAAGACGGCATTCAGCCAGTGCTATAACACTTCAGTTAACTTTGCAATTCTGAAAGAATTCGATGTCTATAGTTTACATTGTAATTTGAAGTTGCTTCAAAGGAACGATTTGCAATGATATGTAGAATATGCAAAATATGAAAATAAGCCAATTATCTAAAGTGTCTTTATTCTATTTATCCCACTGTTGAGTTAACCACCAATTAAGCATTCTCTTTAACTGAACTCCCCAACAATGCTGGGTAACTGTGGTGTTATTTTATCTTTGTTTTAACTTAGTCATAACTTCTATGTAATTTTGTTCCAGTTTGGAAGTCGTTTCCATACTCTTCTATCCTAAGACAAGTGACCGAAACAAAGTCTAGAATAAATCTGCCTTTGATTTGGCCTGCTTTATAACTATGCCAGTAGAGGCTGGAGTTTGTCAGGCTGCCCAAAAAAAGAATATTATAATGCTTATACTTTTATTTTATCTACGCTTTTTGAGGCCAATTTAGATCATACCATTTCTATCTCAAATGATTGAGGTGTTACTGACTTTTCAATTGCTCCCTAACATGAAACATAGTCTCTTCAAACTGTTTTGAAGTGCTTTTGTCAACTGCCAAACTGCTGAGGAGGCTTGAGTATAGGTTTTAATTAACGTATTTTATTGAAATCTTTCAGAGCCATCAGCTTTCCTGTGGTTATTTGAGATAGGTCCCTTGTTGTTTCAAATATCTTTCTCATCTCAGAACTCTTTAGTCTGTGAACAGGTCCTGCAATTCAAATTCAGTGATACATAATGTTAAATTATAATTCATTTTTCATTTTGCAGTAATGGATTCCCCTGCTAAAATTTCACTTTGAAAGTAAAGATAAAATGAAGACATAGCATGAAGGTGGGTAAAATAAGGTGTTTGAAATAATTTCTCTTCTACAGAAATATTTACTACCATTAGTTACTGAAATTCCAATTAAATATGTTGCTGTAAGGTTTAATTTGAATGATGATGCTATCTCAGGAGGTAAACGAGAAGGAAAATTAAGGTTAATCATATGAGGGAGCCTAATGAGATAATATTGAAGGAAGTTAAGGAGAAATGTGGTATAATCATAAACTAAGCTTTGTGAGAGTTTGATGGTTATATTGCCACACTTTCCAGGGGTATAAGACCAATAATTAGGGACTTTTACTGTGCTGGATAAATACGAGAAGAGCCCTATATAAGAGAGTAGCTGAAAGGTCATGCTGGGAACTCATTGCTGCTATTGCCTCCTAACTCACGTAAAGCCTTTCCTAGGTGTGTAAGGATTGGGCTGCACGGGGAATAAAGTAAACACAGCTGTGCCCTTGGCTATAGCGTGCAGGTGAAGGCGTAGAATAATACAGCTCCTATTTAATGATCATTTGCTAAGAGCCAGACAGTGCCCTGAATGTTTTGCATGCATCATCATGTTTAACTCTTACATTAAGTCTATACATGAGAAACTATTAATTTCCTCATGTAATGATAAGGGTATCGAGCCATGGGAAACTGGCAATGGTAACCCAGATAATCTCCATCCTAGCACAGGATTTCAGTTAAACAGTCTCATGTAGACCAAAATGATAATTATTAGAATGGTCCTGTGTTACCATCAAATCTATCCTTATACCTCTTCAAACCAGCATGCAATCCAGGAAACTTAAAATTTGTCCTTGGATATGCTTCAAGAGCTTGCCGGGAGATTGGGAGTGCACAGGCAAATGAATGCTTTTCTAGATGCACACATCAAGATCACCAACTTGACTCTTCAATCCATTGCATCCAATCTCTTTTACAAAGTAAGTCTCCAAAAAAAAATTTGAAAACATTTCTGGGGATAAAAAACTTTGAAGATTGTTAGAGTCACTTAACAGGGATTCTCTTGTTATAGATTGGTATGTCAGTTTGGATCTCTGAAGGAAATAGAAGGCACGCTGAGTTGAGATCACTAAGAGAATTCAATAAAGAGTATCAGAAGGTTTAAAGTAAACTAGAGATGTTGCAGAACCCAGAGACTAGCAACAGTGAAGCTCTTACCACCACTAGGCCACTGCAGCAAAGGGAAGAGTGTTTCTCAGGGACAGTTGAACAAAGGAAAAGGGGATGTTCAAAAGAACCACGGTTATCCAGAAGCAGTCACTACCATAACTATGGCTTCTGCGGCCAGCCACTACTGGAACTGAGAATGGATGTAGAGAAGAAATAAACTTACCACTCTTTCCTCCCATTCTATAACCTCCTGCTGCTGCCCTCCATTGGGTGAAACCAACCTTAAGACAAAAAGCAAGGAAATGCAGATAATGCAGTCCACAGGGGTCCAGTCCTTAGAACACAGAACAGACAAAAGAATAGCAGAAAATAGGTCTATGGGGAAGGGGAAAGTGACAAATGGATCTTAACCACCACTCTTCACACATTTTGCAGTCCAGCTTCCATTCTCGACCAACAGAGAATTAATCACAAAACTCCATCTGTCACCAAATCATCACAAGGTGATGTCAACTTGTCACCCTCCATGTATCCTAAATTATAACGTTAGCCATATAAGGTTTAAAAAATTGGCTAAACAAATCATTTGACATAAGACATTACTGTATTCCCTATCTCTTTAGCCCATAGCAAGGTCAAAATCAGTAATCATAGTTCCCTTCTTCCTCTATCTTATTCCTTATTCCCTTACCCATTAACTTAGTTGGTTGAGATTCTTAATTGGTTGAGCAACCCAAAAATTTAATTCCACAGAATCCATGTCCATGTTGATCCCGACCTTATTCAGTTGTCCTGGTTTCTCACTGAGATTATTATTGAACATGAAAATACAAAGAAATTCCTTATGAAGTCCCCAGGTAAAAGCTATAGTCTTCCCTCTGTGCTCTGTGTAATAATAACACAATTTTCTCTTGGTAATTTGGATAAATCCTTGCATCTTATAAATTAATACCCTCATTTGCTTGTCAGTTCAGTAGAAGAGGACTTCAAAATGGTCAGCTGGCAGTCTCATTTTCCACTTTAATGGAACCATGACTGTGATCCTTGGCATAGGTGTCTCTTTCTCTTGGGTGCCAGGACTGCCAATTCAACTGAGCCCAAGTTTGTGGAAAAATATTGTAAATGGATTTTTAGGTATTGTTATGAGATCATCCATCCATCGATGTAATGATTTTGGGGGAAACAGCACAATATACGATCTACTATTTTAAGGCATATGCCACAACCTATAGGACAGGACATCAAATTTTCAGAGGTTTTCGCCTGCAGATGGCACTGCAATCGAGTTGTCAGTTAGCCTTTTCCATCATTTTATCAGGTCAGCTGATTTTGAGTGTTGGACACATAGTAAGAACAATGAACTCTGTGGCAGGATCTCTGGCACACTTTGTTGGTGGTCAAATGAATCCTTCAGCTAGAAGCAGTGTCGAATTGTCTAAATGGCAAGGAATAAGCATTCTGTCAATGTATGAATGGTGGATTGGCAGAAGTGTTGTGGGACAGAATGGTCAGTCTATATCTATAATAACTATTTTTGTGAGAACAAACCACTCACTCCTTTCATGAAGGAAGACATTTTGTGTAATCAATCTTTAATCCCGTGGCTGGCTAGTTCCCCAGAAAATGGTGTCAAACTGGCTCAGCATTAGCCTTTTCTTGGTCATTTTGGCACAAAGCAGATCAGCTTTGATGTGTAAAAGTCCATGTTATTGAGCTCATGCATAGTCTCCATCCTTGCCAACAAAGCCACATGGAATATGGGTCCACTGAGCAAGAACTCGTAATCTGAAAACAAGTGTACTGGTTTTCACAAGTACACAAAGAACAAGACCACAGACAGGTCTTCTGGTCTATATGATTAATGAGATCCTTCTCTGTCATAGATACTCTTTAGGGAGTTTCAATATGACACAGACATTTTTGCACCATGTTCCTGCTTTGATAGATCCATCCACGTAATTCCCACCACCTCAGACTTTCCTGTCAGCAATCTTCCAGTCCTGTCCTTTCTAAGTTCTTGACAAGCCAGCCAATCCATTAGACATTGATCAGAAATAAGTGTAGAATTGGACCTTTCCAAACAGAGAACATTTGCATTTGCTCAAATCACCACCACGTGGAAAGATTTCCCTTCTATCTGACAGGACTGTCTTTATGTAGAGCTACGTGATTATGTATCTTTACTTAGAGCTATAATGCAGCTGACTACTTCCAGCTGGTGATTGCTGCACACCACGCAGACTCATCGGCAAACTAGGCCTCAATGAATTCTTCATCTGTTAATTGGTTAATTGTGTCCTCTTCTGTTATTCAAAACCTGATCATATTTCCATAGCTGGGGAGTACAGGCATGACACTGAAGCAGTTGAAGGGAATACAGTGGGTGAGCCATGTGCTTTGCAATTTACTTGTGTCTTCCAAACCTGCTCAGGCCAGATCTTGTACATAGCATTACCACTAATAATAGAATGTTGCTGCAAGCAGTAACTTTATGATTGGATGCATCAAAAATTACTAGACTACTTGGCAAGCTGCTGTTGCCAAGTAACTTAGTATACAGTGGTCAGGGGCCCAGCAGCAAGCCAGGAGCTCCTTTTTGAATAGAGAATCATTTTAGGCAGAAGAGATTATCATAGCTTTGCTTCAGTCTCTTAAGGGTCTGTGCTGTGATTCCCTTCTAGGGCTCCCTATTGCTCCCGTTCTACCACAGACCTGTCAAGTACCACTGGATGCGCAACTTTAAGGGTCAGACCTCAAGGCAGCTTGCACCTGAGCATAGACCTTATGTTAAATTCATTCTTATCCTGGATCCCTCACAAAACTGGTGGCCTTCTAAGTTATCCAGTAAGTGTGTAAGAGCAGTACACTCAAATTTGGTTCATGCTGTCTTCAAAATCCAAATAGTTACACCAAACATATTGCTTCTTTTTTCATGGAAGGTGGTGCGATCTACAGCTAATGTTTCTAAATTTAGAGGGTATATCCTCACATATATCAGACCGCTGGGCGATTGGAAAAATCCTGATATGATGACTTTCCATTTCATCAGAAAGCTCCAGTACGCCTATGTCTTACTGAAGCATCTGGCTGCTTGTTCCTTCTTTGTCATTAGGTAGAATGGGCAAAATATCATTAATATAGTGTAATGTAATGGTGATGTTCTGTGGGACATATGATGTTTAAGGACACTCAGGACTAGAATGCTAGAGAACGCGTTATAATTATAAAACAAGACATTGATGTTTACTCTACCACATAGAGGTGAACCATTTCTGAATACATGTATTTAGAATATATTAGTATATATACATATATGCATATTTATATAAATTTCTGTGTATTAAGTAACAATGGATGTGGCTTATTTTCTCCGGTAAAGATACCACAAAGGCATCAAAACCAGTTAACATTGATTATAATCCAAAACAACCGCTAATTTTGGCACCAACCAAACAGGTGAGTTAAACAGGGACATGATATGAATCATTTTCTCCACATCTCTCTAGACTCTGATGGTGGCCCTAATGTCTGTATGGGGTTAAATTCTGCTATTAGATTATTATTTGTTTGGGGATGACGGTGGCACAGACTCCCACTTGATCTTTCCTATCAAAATAATCTTTCCTCTGTGGGTCAGGGAACTGCTCCATTGATTCCACCAGTTACTCAGTACATGCATTCTGAGTACATATTCAGGAATTGGGGAATAACCACAATTTTTAATTCAAACTGTGAAACAGACTGGACCATATCTCCATTCATTGCCAGACTCCCATAGCCTCCCTCCCTCCAAATCTGACCTAAGGACAGTGGTGGAATTGTGGGTTTCTAGAATTTAGTGTCAACGTGGAGCCAGTATCTAATGACCTCAGGAATGCCCAGTCATTTTCCTTTTTTCCAGACACGTTCAAACCAGTACATGACAGCAGGCTTCCTGGAAAAGGTTTATAGGAAAATGTATAGTATACATTGTGGTCGTCTTTCAAGTTTCTTCTTCATAAGGACCTGAGCCCTCCCTCAGTAAAGGAGTGGCAGGTCTGTGAAGGGACTCAAGTCTATGAACTAGGTAAATAGCCATGGATACCTACTATGTTGACAAGAGTCAGTTTTCTGACTTCTGGAAGAAGAAATGTTCTAAATATATAGATCAATCAATTCTTCTTCAGGGTCTCTATTCGTTATGGAGAGAAGTTTATGATCAACTAGAAGTTTATAATCACAGGAATCATAACATATTGTGGATCAAAACATATTATTTTACACTCCCCCCATGCTTATTATGGTAATTGCAGCCACTCTGTCTCTAAAGGTTAAACATCACTATTCCAGGATCCAATTATTTCCATTGACATCACGAGCCTAATTCCACAGTAGCATCTCCTATAGCTTTTCTAGGATGTTAATGCTCCCTTCACCAATGTGTTTCTTTATTCGTTGGTAAAAAAAAAATTCCCTGGAGAAAAGCCTACTTGAATGCTACAATTAGCATGTGGCTAAGAGTTTGCACATAGTAGATGCACTTAAATATTCTGGTATTTCAGGGACTTTGGACTCCTTCCTCTAGAGTATGCCATGGAGGTCCCAACATCTCAACCTCATTAACAATAAGAGAACTGTGAGACTAGGCTTCAATTAATCAGCCTTTCACAGTATTATTAGCGCTTGACAGACTTGAACCAAAGTATTTACAACAAATTTTGATTGAGTGCATCCAAATTTATAAATTCAGCCAGATCAGGCTTTATTTTTAGCTCTCTTTGGCCAAAAATACTTAGAATCTGTTTCAACACATGTTTTTCAGCCACTTGGTGATCAATTATGGCAAGATCTTTCAACCTCAGTGACTGCATCCTTTCTTTTCTAAGAAGAGACATTGTAATTCTTTCTCTGATGCATGGAGAATAACTAGAAAAACTAGGTGAAGAAAGAACTGCTGGAACCACTGGATTCCTTACGAACGATCACACTGATTCATGTGACCTCAAGAGATTCATCAGAGGAATTGATGACCAGTTAATCCAGATGACTTTGACTACTCACCTGTTGTCTTACTCAGAGAGGCTATCCTCCACTGATCCAATTGACTCTAAATTCCATTCCTTTTGCTGTCTGGAAATCATACGACACAGACTCATGCTCTAATCCTTGTTTAACATAATGCTGTCAATTGAGCATAACTCAAAATTTTTGACATTGCTGTGTACAACCTGCACTGATCTTTAACATACGTATTTTTTAATTTACTCCTGTTTTTTAGACATATACATGCTCCAGCCTTATCCTAAGCATTCATATCTCTGAATCATGGCTTTGTTGTCTAGCTATATATTTTTCTAATAAATAAAAATGAAAACAAATACCCAACTACTAGTTTCAAATTTTCCCCTGAAAATTTTATGTATTCAGCAGTGAGAAGTAACTAGACCTAGATGCATCATGTAGAAAAATTTCATGAGTGCTAAAGAGGCAAAAGAAACTACACACAAAAGATTATTACAATGGACTAAACGTTTATGTCCCCCTAAAATTCATTCATATGTTGAAAATCAGTTGCCGGTGTGATGGTATTAGGAGGTGAGGTCTTTGGGAAGTGATTAGGTCATGAAGGCAGAGCCCTCCTGAAAGCAATTAGTAGCCTTATAAAAGACGCCTGAGAAAGTAACCTTGCTCTTTCTGTCCTGTTGAGGTTACAGCATAAAGACAGCAGTCTAGACACCAAATCTCCTCCTCACCAGACACCGAATCTTCCAGCATCATGCTTTTGGACTTCCCAACCTCCAGACCTGTGAGAAATAAATATTTACTGTTTATAAAATAGTTTATGGTATTTTTGTTGTAACAGTCCAAATGGAGTAAAACAAAGGTGTACTGTAAAATTCCGTCATATATAATAGCATTTAGATATGGAACAAAAATATACAAAATCAATCTAGGTTTTTAGAAATTGGATTAGTGGCTATCCTTGTTTGGGAAGGACTTGTATCAGTAAGGAGAATTATGATTAACCTTTCTTAATCTGGGTGATAGTTCCACAAGTGTGTTCAGTTAATGGAAAATCATCAAATTGTGCACTTATTTTATATATATATATATATATACATATATATATATATATATGTATATATATACACTCTGTGCATCCCCATTGCCTTTTTCCTTTGTTTCCAAAGTTGCTAACTTTTCCTCCTGATTTTTCTACATTTCAAAGTAGGATGGTCTGTCTTATTGCCCGGTGCATTGTCCCTTTGTAGTATCCAATAATATGCCAACTACCCATCACCTTGAGTTTTATAGCACGTAGGCAATAAAGCAGAGTTGTGCTTTCAACATAGAGGTTTTAATGTTTCACAAAGATTTTAGAGAAAAAGTTCTTATTTGGACCTTTTAACTTCCATCTCCCTTTGAAATTCTCCTGTAAGATCTTAGCTAGGACCCAATGCTATTCAATTCTTCTTTCTTTCGCTCCTGGTCCACGTTACTTAGACCATGTAGATATGTCTTGACATCTCTCCACTTTCCCTCTGAACTCTTTCTCAGAACTTTTGTTCCCCTGCTTCATTGATTTCCAAAGTCTTCTAAATACTCAGGCAAAAGAGTTATATTCTCAAATAAGAGCTTCCACCACTTCCACTATGCATGTAATGTGGATGAATTTAATGACTACCTTAGCTATATCCCAGCTCTAAAAGTCTATGAAGTACCATTAATATATTTAATAGATTACAGGCTGAGTATTACTTATTTCACCAAAGCTTCATTGACCCTTAGCTCTTTTGTCAAAAGCTCAATAAGCTTTCTGCAAGTATTTGGTAAATAATTACTCAAGTGACATCACTTGAATAATTAATTTTAAAGGATTCTTCAGAGAGTTGCAATGGTGGCACTTCTATTACTGTTTATTTTTAAGTGCCATTTAAGTAAATTGTGCAAATCAAATTGGTCATGTAAGTGTGCATGTACATGTGTGTATTAACAGAGTTCAGGAATTCAGAAATTAATTGTAGTTAATTCAATGATGACAAGGCTACAATGATTATTAAAATAAAATCTAGATGCTAATTTGTATCCTATGGGTTCCAGTGACTTTTGAATTCTGCTTTATTATAAAGAAAATTATAAAGAAAAGAATATTTTTCAAAATAGAGTTCACATCTACCTTACAAAGCTTAGGAAATCTTAGTACACATTAGAGTGTCCTGAGTTGGATCAACCACATGGTTAGCCTGATGATCGTGCAGAAAAGAACTTTGAAAACTGAATGAAAGAAGAGTTGATTCAATGACTTGAGTATCAATGAGCCTAGGACATCAATGGATATAAGTTAACATTAAAGAGAATACACATAGTATTTTTACCAGTGGTCTTCCAGATACTTCTCTAGTTAAGGTCAATTGAAGGGTGCTTTTTGGCAATTTGTCACTTGAGACTAGTGTTGATCCTTAAATAACAAATCTAATTGACTGCATTTTTTTAAAGCACATATATGGCTTTTTCCATTTAAGCCATTTGAGAGAATAGATCTATTAATTTCGTGGCAGTTTTAACATTTCATTGATGTGTTTCAAATCATATTTTTGGACACTGGTATATGAACCCCTTCACAACAGGATCTATATCTCATTCAACTCTGTGACATAGACTCAGTCAATTGTAGATGCACAGTAAGCATTCAGGGGCTGACCTCTAGTATGTGGGAATCTACATAACAGTTATTAAGATCTAAGGAGGCTCTGATGTAGTATGCAGACAACAGCTTTTGACTTTTTCTAGGACAATTTTCTTGTTTAACTTTTATCAAAGTTTTCTGCATGACAAGGCTCCTAGCGTTTAGGTTTTTGGCAAAGTGACATAAATCAAAAGTTTAAATTGAAGAAGGCTCAACCTATCCCTTTTAAATGAAGGAGCTGACAATTTTGGGATTTATAAGTATTTAAGCTGTCAGTGGCCACCCAGTGTCTTGCTAATGATTTTTCCCCTTTAGATGACAAATCCAACTGATTAACTGTCCTAATTGCTACTGTGCACATCTTTCCTTAGCAGGAGTCTGAGTAATTTGGAAGATGTTTTTTAACTAAAAATTTACTTGAAGCTTTAAAATGGAGACAGAAAATTTCTTTATAAATATACTCATAATACTTAAATATACTCCGTGGCTGAGTCAGAAGGACAAGTAAACCTAGACACGTTCAGTGATTTATTTGAAAAGTAAGAGTGTGTTAAACTTTAGGAAAAATGTCTATAAAATGATATAACACATTAAAAACAAACATTTTTGAAGAATGACTATAGACACAACCAAAAGGTTTTTCTACTCTAAATAAAAATTAACTTAAATTCATTTAAAAATTAATCTTCTTAGAGGATTTAAATTCTATGTACCATATCCCTAACATATGTCAATTTATGCAACACTTTGCAAAAATTACATTGATTGCTTGAGTTCATAAAAAACAAAAATGATTATTGAAATTTTTATGCTTTTTCTCTTCTTGTTCTTATAACAAAATAAAATATTAGTTAATTCTGTTTCACTACCATTTCCTGTTAATGAAGATTTCAATATGCAATTGGTTCAATATAATTTTAATAAATGTAGTTACCTACATTATTGATTGATTTAAAAATGGCATTCAGTGAGTCTACAGATAATATAACAAATATATAAATTTATTTCTAATTAATAACTAAAGTTTTCTAATCATAAATATACTTTTCCAATTATATGATTCTAATGCAATTATTCTTAAGACATCTGCTGTTTGGAAACAGAGAGAGCTCTTAGGAGTGAAGAAAAAAAGCAGAAAATCCAATTAAATGACTGTTTTAGTAAGTCATGAGCACATAGGTACAATGGTGGATGAGACAGGAGAATGTGGAGATGTTCTCCAAGTAATTTAGTGATCCTTCAATGTCTCCTTAGTAAAATAGCTACAATTATATCTACTTATAAGATTAAGATTATACAGTGTCTCTAATTAGCACAGTGCTTGAGTCAGAGTGACCACTGTTCCTGTTTGCCCTGGACTAAGGGATTTCCCAGGGTGTGGACATTCAGTGTCAAAACCAGGATAGTTCCAGATAAACTGAATTAGTCACCCTACGCCTTCTCTTCACTTCTCCATCTGCGTCCCATCATCCCATAATATTTTAATGGGAGTTTCAAAAGAATACCAGGTCATTCCATCCCAACTACTGATTTTATTTCTTGATCTTCCTTTCCAGTGAAAACCTCTTAAATGATGAGTCCACAGTATCCAACCTCATGGTTAGTATGTTGCATTTGACCAATGGGATACGGATAGTTTTTAAATAATGCAACAAAACAACTTCAACACAAGCAATATTAAGCTAGTTAATTAATGACAAAGTAAGATTGTCTCTGAGATTTTTGATAGATATAATGAGTACACATTTATCCCAGTTTTGAATCAGCATCCCAATAAAACATATCTTCACAATTATAATCACCTCTCTAAGTTATAAGTGGATAATTTTAGACAGATAATTGATGATCTGGACAAATAAATTATTCTTCTCAGGCCCACTGAACCAATAGGAGAGATATATATATACATATCTCCTATTGGAGATGGGAGCAGCCTCTCCTCCATAGTGTAGCAGAGGCTAGAACTTCAGGCAAGAGTTGATATTCCATCTGAATCTGAAATCTGTACGGCAGTCCAGCAGGCTGGAAACTCAAGAAGGATATTTATGCTGCAGTCTTGAGGCAGAATTCTTTCTTTTCGAAGTAATCTCAGTTTTCATTCTTAAGGCCTTCAGCTGATTGGATGAGACCCAGACATATTATCAAAGATAATCTTTCCTTGCAGTCAACCAATTATAGATGTTAACCTCATCTACAAAAATACCTTCACAGTAACATCTAACTGGTATTTGAGTAAACAGCTGAGTACCATAGCCTAGCCAAGCTTGCACATAACACTAACTATCATATGTATTCCATTTTTCCTGGAGGTTGACAAATATTTAAGAAGATATAAATGATAGTGTGGTTAAAATGTCTTATGGTTTCATGGACCACACTAAAGTCAATGCCAAGATTATTTTCACCACCAAAGGGTTCTAATGTCAATTTTGGGACCTTTTGACAATTATAACACATATACTCACAACCTGTTTCTTGACTGCTTGACTGTAATCATCATGCAACACTGACCCTATTCACTATTCTGGTTCCCATGTGTGCTGCCCACAAAGTCACTTATAGAAGCTGTAGCGTTACCACTGCCCATGATGACAGTGCCAATGTTTATGTGGATATCAAAGCTTAACCATAAAACTGAAGAACATTCTTTGTCCACAAAGGTATGAGAGCCAAGCATTTTGTCATTTTAAACTTCCCACATCAGTCTCAAACTATTCAATCCAGTCAAAAGTGTGAGTTAAAAAATTAATTCATATTTCACTTAGTTGAATGTATCTAAATTAGCACTTAAATCTGTTATATATGTAATAGGAACAAAAACGAGAGAAAAATCAAAATTGGAAAGAGGAACAGTCAAAAACGTGTTTCTTTTCAGATGTTGAATGGGTATTCAGAGAAAAAAGTGTTTGTCAACGAACTTCCAGAAAAGAAGGTCATTCTTAGGCCATATGTAGATTTTGACTGTCTGTTCCTGAGGAAGCAGGGGAATTGACAATATATACTTTATCTGCCTCAGATGGTGGTTGTGTTTCTGTGAAATAATAACAAAATCATCATTAACCTAACCCTATCATGTTCATTTGACAATTTAACTTTAACTTATAAAGACTCAAATTGTATTCTAGGCTTGTGCATGTGTATCCACTAAGTGGAGAGTGGAGGGAAGCAGACAATCATAACTCTGTCCTTTTAGCCCAATTAACTATGGAAAAATCTTTCATAACAAACTCTGTGCATCCTCATCTTACTGTTTAGTTAATAATTTGCTCATTAATGGCTTTGGAAACACTCGTGGTTGGACAGAAATTGTCCATTTAAAAAGTAATGAGAAAAATACATCCAGCATTCTGACAAGTTGTTTTTAAAGACTTTTTAAGTGAAAGTAAAGCGAAAACAATTACTTCTAATGGAGAAAAATATTCTGCAGTCTGATTTGCATGTTAACTCCTTTAAAGTGCCATTATCTGAAACATCAGTAGCTGCTAAATTTCAAAAGGTTCCTGGCAGCTTTTGGAGTTTTATTTTAATTTCGTTTTTGTGTTCACACACCGAAAAGTTTCAACTGGGAATTTGACAGTGCTTTTTAATAAATGCTTTTGAATACACTCTCATTTTTCAGAGACACCTATGTCTCAGCTGTGGGAAGAAAGGAGTTCTGAAGTCGTGAGGATTCAGGCAAAGCCACTCTTAGTGCTCACCTCCATCTTCATTCAGTGTGTTCCTGATGCATCAAGACTCAAAACACCACATAAAAATTTAGATATCTGAAGTTTTCTTTTTTAATTCAAATATTCAATTTGTTAGGCAAACAGAATATTTATATAATGTAATAGTCCAAAACTAACATTTGGTGAATCTGGCAGCAGATAAAATTACTCAGATTAAAGAGCTTTATATTTGTCATTGTGTCTCTGTTGTCAAATGAATGACTGCCAGTAAAAGAAGGCTGGCCAGCCATCTAGGAGGCACATTTTTTTTAAAGAAACCCTAGACATTAATGTATATATATATGTGTGTGTATATATATGTATAATTATTACTATTATTATTTTGATGATAGTGATGATGATTAGTGAGTCAAATTTAGTAATGAAGAAAATGAAATTTAAGTCTGAATGCTTGGTTTTGAATCCCAGTTTCAAATTTTGTAACTTGAGGCCGATTAGTTGAACTCCCTGTTCTTCATTTATTCATCTATCAAACTGTACCTACCTCACAGGATGTCATCAATAAAAAAAGTATCTCTGGTTTCCTCACGTTTGTTTCCATGATTGGATAAACTACAAAGCTTGCTGGAAAATTGAATGAGGAAAAATTGCACATGATTCCCTATTTGTATCAGTGTAGCAACCATTTAACATATTGTTTTTACAAATATGTTTTTTGTAAAATTACTGCTCTAGTTCTCGCTCTCATTTTGCTCATGTCTTTGCCGTACCCATGCCATGTTCTTTTTGGTTTTTAGACAGAAACATTAGATAGCTCCATAGAAACCTGTGTTTTCTCCTTTAGTTGTTTTATCCAATTCTGAAATTTATGGAGAAAAAGATCAGTGCCGTGTTTCAATACTGACAAGTGGAATTATTTTTTTAACAAAAGAAATGGAAACTATGATTTGTAACAAGTATCAAAAATTCATTTACTAGCATGTTAATTATTGTGTCAAATGCTGCTAGGAACATAATTTTTATGGACAGGTTATAAACCAATGAATACAACAGAACTGATTGATACAAAAGTAAGAAGTAAATTTTTTATTGTGGGTCTGTTTTAAAATACTTTTTAATTATTTAATAACTGATAATGTCAAAAACTTAAATAATATGAGCAATCTGCATAATCTTTATCTTACCCAAATGGAAAGAAATATAAATTAATTTAAATAATTTTCCAAATGTGAATACATATTCTCTTTTAGAATAACATAGGTTACATATTTTTATATATGCATATTATATATAAAACGTATTAGTATGTATTAAGTAGTCACATGTTTGTTTAAACTACCTGGCAATTCTGAGTAAATAGGGTAGGAAGAACATAATTAAAGTCCATTTTGAAATTGTAAATAAAATGCATTCATATACCTAAATCAAACCAAGAGAATTTTCTCTGAAAACTTTGAACGTGGAGAAAATTCAATTTGAATTTCATATGCACATTAAAAGGACTGCAGGAAGCTCTGAGCCTTTATAATGGCACCTTGCAGGTGGATGGAAATGTTGATTGAATAGACAGAGGGAAAAAAGTGTAGAAATTTCTCCACTGCAAGCAATAGAACTAAATAACAAACTAGTATAAATACTTGAGCTTAAAAATTATGACAATTTGTGGTACATGTACCTGAAACTGGAACATGTCCAGAAGTTGCAAAGGCCTCAGTCAGGCTTGAGTATCTTCAAAGACTGGAATTTGTTGCATTTCTCTTCTCTATCTTCCGCTGTGTCTGCTTCATGCTAAGGCTGGAAACTCTCATGGTCACAGAATGGTTACCAGCAGCTTTCAAAGCAACAGCTTTCCTCATTCAACTCCAGCTTATGAAATGATACTCCCTCAATAACTTTTGTTGAAAATCAAGAATGCTTGTTCCCAAGAAGCATATATACAGAATACATACTCTACTCATATCTCATTGATTTTAATCTGATCATGAGCCCATTCCTGAATTAAAGACTATAAACAGCTTGAAGGGGTGTGGTGAATACCTTGGAAGAAAGATTTGAGGATAGACTCAGCTTCTGGAGAGTTACTTGCGCTGCATGGCGAAAGGGTGAATGCTCGAAAAGCAATTCAGAAAATGCTATCAAAAAGAAAGGAGAATGGGGGCTGGCCCCTTGGCTGAGTGGTTAAGTCTTTGCTCTCCGCTGCAGGCGGCCCAGTGTTTCGTTGGTTCGAATCCTGGGCACGGACATGGCACTGCTCATCAAACCACGCTGAGGCAGTGTCCCACATGCTACAACTAGAAGGACCCACAACGAAGAATATACAACTATGTACTGGGGGGCTTTGCGGAGAAAAAGGAAAAAATAAAATCTTTAAAAAAAAAGAAAGGAGAATGGATGATGGTCAGCTCAAACCAGTAAGTGGCTTTTCCCATGTAGTTTAAAAATATTAGTATATCTTGTAATTCTTGAAGGAAAAGGTGGTAGTCTTAAGAGTCTATATAAAAGTAATAGAGAAATACTATGAAAGTACTAATTTCAAACATGAAAATTATATACAGATCAGAAAGAATAAATTTTACCCATTAAATAACTAGTCCTTCAACATAACATGCTAAAACAGTGGTGGAAAAATTACACCAGTAGAAAAAAAAATGCCCTGGAAAATTGTTGCTATAAGTTGAAGGAGTAAATCCGCCATATAAGATTTTAATGTAACTAAAGATTTTCCTCAGCTAATCTGAATTGAACAAGGAATCCTCATGAAGCCTGAAATTTATGGTGTTCAGGAAAACTGTTTACAACCAGAAATTAAGCTCATTTTAGTATAAGGAGCTTTACATATAAGCTGATTTTAGGGACTGCTAAAATTCGAAATGTAAACGGCTTTAACTGAATGGTATCCTTGCATTGTAATATATACAGTCCATCGTGGCATCTTCGTTTCCCATAAATCATTGATGTTTTCAATTCACTTTGTTAAGCCCCAAAGCAGCCAACAGATTGGACTGCACACATTTCACAAATGTGTGGCTCAGAGGGGTTTAATTCCTTTGTGGCAAGGAAATCCGTGTGCATGTGGTGATAGGTCTAAAATTTATTGTATTTTGTATTTTTTATATTGGCACCTGAGCTAATGACTGTTGCCAATCTTTTTTACCCCTGCTTTCTCTCCCCAAATCTCCCCATTACATAGTTGTATATTCTAGTCGCGGATCCTTCTAGTTATGGCACGTGTGACGTTGCCTCAGCATGACCTGAGGAGCAGTGCCATGTCGGTGCCCAGCATCTGAACTGTTGAAACCCTGGGTTGCCGCAGTGGAGCGCACGAACCTTACCACTCAGCCACAGGGCCAGTCCCCGTCTAAAATTTAAAAGAAAAGAAAAGGGCTGTATCTTAATACAAATACATGGCTGGTGGTTACACATCCCTATCAGATCTCAGGAATATAAATACATCTGTCTACTTTTTCAGGACCCTAAGAGTTATTAAAGCTGCTTTGATAATTCATTTCTAAATTTCTTCATGGATATTCATTCATCTTTTAGACATCTAAATCAATATTTTCTCTTCTTTTACTTCTACATCTGTGCTATTAATAATCCTTTCCAATTATTCGGTGCCTGATATGTACCAGCAACCGTGCCAGGAGCATTATCTACTTTATCTCTAATAGTAACAATTTTTGTTCATGTTATGTATTCTAGCCCCCATTTTAATTGTGGAGAAACTGAAATTCAGAGAAATTTTTAAAAATTATCCAGTCGTTAAAGCTATAAAGAGGCAAGGCCTGGATTTGATCTTAGGCGTATGAAATTTTTCTGGGCAGAAAATGCCACTGTAACCGTTCTATCTGATTACATTTTTCTTCGTCATATATTTAGGTCAAAAATGAAGTATTTGTGTTAAGGGACGAATGCCAATTTCATATTAGTCTTGTTTTCGAAATGTAGACCTACATTGAGTAGATATAAACATATGGAAAAGTAAGGAAGAAGAAAAAATGTTCACTCCTAATTTCATAAAACATTGGCCCTCTCATTTGGAAGACTAAAATATTTGGGGCTGGAAGAACTGATTTTCTTAGAAAAGAATAAAGTCAACAACTAATTCTTAATATCACTGCATCTACAGAAAGAGCAGGGAACCCAATAGAGGCTTAGAAGAAAATAAATCAAGATATTAGAACTAGCTCTAATTTTTCTCCTCTTGGGCTGGTACCTGTGCTGGGTGTTTGTGTTTATTTTACCAAATCCACCGTCTAAACTTTTCCTCCTGTGTCATTGGAAGCTGAGCTGTATGGGATGTATCTCCCTGCTGTCACATGCTTGGGCTTCTCTTTGGGTTCAGCCAATGCGAAGTTCTGGCAGAAAATGAGAAAATAGGAAGAAATTGAGGTTAGGTTTTTATTTTACAGACTCCCTTCAGGGTCACTGTCAGACCCCTGCATTCCTCTGATGGAGAGAGCAGTTCTCGTCAACGGGTCCTCTCAATACATGTACCCACCGTGGGTTTAGATAAGAGCTCTCTTTGCTGCTATTTGAGATCAAGTTATGAAAAAGCTACCCGTTTTTGCTAACCTCTGGGTCCTGCAACATTCCTTGACAGTTTCTTTATACCTGCCCATACTTTAGTACAGGATCCATTTATTATACTTTCCTCAGTTACTCACTGTGAATGTTCCATCTTTCTCCAGCTAGGACATTGACTAATCCAGTAATTGGTTTTTGGAATAGCTTTAGGAAACAGGGCTTTCCAACTTTCAGGGTTGTAGAATCAGATCAAAATAAGATTTCATGATTGAGCCGCTGATATATTTGAGAGGAGAAGAAATAACCTCTTTGCTTGGAATAATGGGCCAATAGTAATTCCACGGCATGTGGTGGCATCATGATAACTCAAATTATCCCCACTGGTAGCATGGGATGAAGGATGTTGTGCAGATGGAGGTCAAGTGGCTAGAGAAAATGGTAACTATGGTAACGATCATGATTATCAAGATTGTAGAGTCAATGGCTTTTTCTCACAAGCCTAGAAAGCATAAAGAGTGAAAAGGACAAACTGAAGTCCTTGAATGCCCAACTAAGAAAAAACTAAGAAAAAAAATCAAAAAATATTTCGGGCCGTTTTGAAGAGGCTCTCATCTCCTATAGTTGAGGCAAATATATGCTAAAAGCTGTTAAATTACAGCACTCTTTAAATATAAAATCTTGAAAGAAATTTATGTTAAATTAAGGTCACGAATTTAAAAGAAAAAGAAAAACTTTTTAAGACAAAGAAAAACTCTGAGGCAAGGAGTGGGAACTTTAGAGCAGAGTTAGTCAATGCTAACATCTTTGAACAGCCAAATGCCCCTGAGCCCAACTTGCCAGCAAAGATATCTTCCCTCAATGCCCCCAGACACCCGATACACACACACACACACACACACGCAGAAGGAACCAGCGTCCTTCTGCATAAAAGAATTTGATGGTTGATCCTTGTGTTAACCATGTCTTTTATTTTCTGTTATGAGGCTTTGACATCTGAGATCTTGCTGACCCTGGAGAGACTGTCCTCGCTATGTCAACCAGTTCCCAGAAACAGTAAACACCTCAAATGTGAGTGTGCTTCTTAAGTACAAACCAACTAATCCAGAGCCCACACCTCAACCAACTCCTTTGTTGGGTTCTTGCACTCTGGGCCATCAGAGCTAATCACCCTAGGGCCGGGAACCAGACAGCTAGAGATACGCCCCAGAGCCTGCTGAAACTATTCAAACTAGCCAATCCTAAATCTGCTTCCCCTGTCTTACCCATTCCTTCCCACAGAAACTTTAAGAAAGGCTTTTGCCACAGTTCCCCCATCTCCCTCTGACTCTCAGCTTCCCATATGGCCCCCCACGGCATGGCATGTCCCCTCTTCTTGGCACCAATAAGTAATAAACTTTTCATTAAAACAAAATATCTTCTAAATGGCTGCCCTTTTCTAATCTGTTGGCCTGACTATACTTCAAATTTTCATTAATACACTATATACATATATGAGGAAGTTTGGCCCTAAGCTAATATCTGTAGCAATATTCCTCTGTTTTGTATGTGGGATGCCACCACAGCATGGCTTGATGAGCAGTGTGTATGTCCACACTCGGGATCTGAACCTGCAAACCCTGGGGCTGATGAAGCGGAGCATGCAAACTTAACCACTACACCACCAGGCTGGCCCCCAATACACTACGTTTTAAAACAGTTATCATGCTGTTTCTTCAAAAGAGGCTGCTGATTCTTCTTAGGGCATACATCTGATCTCACCTTTATGCCTTCAAGTCCATAAAAAGTTATTCATAGGCTACACTGGAAAGTTCATGGCAAGTCTGAAGAGGAGATAATCTATACTCCAAATATGTCATAGGATGCCAATAATTTCTATCAGCATGAGTTGGGGAGTGGACCCCACAGATATTAAACCAGAAAGGATAAAATATAAGCATTTATTGAAAGGGATATATTGATAGGTTTACTTACCTAGGATTTAGGATGTATTATATTGAATTGAGTGCCCGGGAATAGTGCAAATTGATCTTTAATCCTACAAATTCCCCTGAACCTGTCTTGCTAACTTTCTTTACTATCTTAACCAATTTAACATTGAACTCAGCGGTAGCCTACAGTCATCAAGGATCAGATATCAGAACTTGACTGGCTTAGAGTGAATGTTAGACTGATTCAGTTATGCATAAAATGCTCATCCAGCTATAAGAATCTCCTTCTCTGCAATGACCCACAGGAGACTCCATTCACTAAATGGTTGAGAAACATACTGGTGAGAGGGGTACCAGCATGGAAAGCTCTGTAGTGGCTGTTTCCAGTAAACCAGAGCTATCAATGAGGGATTCTGCATTAAATTGGGCTCCATCATTTCAACAGGGAGGCAGAGGTGCACAGGTCATGTGGCAATGTTGAGTTGTCATAGATCATGTGAATACATTTAGAATAATAAGCTACTGAGTTGAGTGATGATCTTATTTTTGAAGGACAGAGTTTTGTGGCAATGGTTAATTGATCATGAAGTTACCAGGAATAAAGTAGATTGGCAGCCTAGACATGTTTAATACATCCAAGTAGAAAATTCTAGGGCTAATGGGCAGAAATCTAACACGAGTTGCAGTGAGAGACATGTCAGGCACATCTTGTGACTGTTTTCCCAATGCTGAGTAGGTAGTGGGAACAGATATACTTAGTGCCTGGCAGAATCCCGATATAGGTTCCAGGATCTGTATAGTGAAGGCTGTTATGATAGAAAAGGTCAAGTGGAAGCTCTAGAAACTGTCCATTCCTACCAAGAGAGTAAATAAAAAGCCAGGGCAATCTAGAACTGACTCACAAAGATTAGTACTAGCAACAAACATTTTAAAGATTTAGGCTTGGTGATTCCTGCTATGTCTTCATTTAATTGCCTGTTGGCCAGTGCAAAAAAGAACAGCTCATGGAGAACTATAGATTATGGCAAAATTAATCAGGTGATGACAACAATCACAGCTAAGTTGCTGAAGTTGGTGTCTTTACTAGAGTTAATCGACATACACAGTCGCTTGTGTACAGGAGCTCCCTTTTTCCCATTCCTATCAGTAAATTCACCTGAAGCATTTTTGCCTTCATCAGCAGTGATGATGGTGCACCCTTACTCTCCTGACTTCCAGGTTTGTTATCATAAAGTCGAAAGATCTCTTGCTCCTGCTGATACATCATAACTGTTATTCTATATGGATGACAGCATTCTAATTGAATCATATTATGAGAAATTAATATTGAATAATTAATAAAATTTCAAAATGTCGTAACAAGACATATTTATGCAAAAGAATGGGTTCTAAACCTTACAAGACTTCAGGGACTTGCCACCTCAGAGAACTTTCCATGTGTTCAGTAGTGTAGAAACAATCTCAGAATACCCTTTTTTAAGAGAAAGCAAGTTTCTTTACCTTGCACTATGGGTGCAAAGAGGTTCAGTGCTTGTTGGGATTCTTTCAATTTTGAGACAACATGTATCATATTTACTTGCGCTTCTCTGACCCGTTACTGTATAATCCATAAATCTGCCAGTATTGAATGGTGCCTGGAATAAGAAAAACTGTGCATCGGGGAAAAGATGACTTGCAATTTGGATTCAATTAGCAGACCCGATAGTATCCAAAGTGTTTATGGCAGGCAGAAATGCACTATGGAGCCCTCAGAAAACCTCAACGGGAGAATTAGCACAGACCCCTCAGGTTTGAGAGTAAGTCCTGGCCCTTTCAATTGGTCACTCTTCTCCATTTGAAAAACACCCTGTGACCTGGTACTGGTCCCCAGCAGAAACAAAATATCTGACCGTGGGATAGCAAGTAATAATGTATCCCTACCTGCACATAATCAGCAGGATGTTAGCTGATGTACTGAATCATAAAATTGGATGACTACAGTAGTACGCCACTGTGTAATGGAAAAGGAATTTATGAGACTGGATCTGAGCAGGTCTGGAATGCACAGATAAATTGCAGAAGAACCAGGCTCAGATGCACATGTCTTCATTGCTTTACCACCTCTCTCTCAACGTACATCTATGATTAACGTGACTATGCAGTTAACATCCAAACCAGGACACTTTGGGGAGTGAAAAGTGGCACTATTAATAATTAAGATGGGACAGTGGGTGTAAATCAGGAGTGTTCTGGGCAAACTATGATCTATCATCACTCTGCTTATGACCATCTGACAAAGAAATAAATGAAATAAAGAAAATGTATGGGTTTGGTTTATAGAATAATGTGCACCATATGCAAGGAACAGTCAGAATTGGACAGTTGCTACATTACAGCCCCATTTGGGTGTCCTTGAAAGGCTGTAGTGTAGGGACATCCTCCTCATCAGCAGACTTTTTGGAGGTAGGGGGTACATCATATAAAAGGAGAGATATCCTGAAATACAGATCGATGCCCATTCATAGGCAATGGCTAATGGATTTGGTCACTAATCAGGGACTTGGAAAGAAGAAAATTGAAAGATTAGTGACAGGGAATTTGGTGGTGAGGTATGGAACTCTCGAAACAAGCAAAAAAGCATAAAAATATTTTTGACCCCTATAAATGCCTACCAGTGGACTGCCACTATGAATGACATGCTCAAAAATGAGATGGAGCATATGAACTACCTTGTGACTGCCAGCCATCCAGGTGCATTCTCGATGGGCCTATTTACAAAGTGGATATTGACAGCGGGAACTGGGTCTAGGTATCGGTAGAACAAGAGGTATTTCCTCTCCCAGGCTGATTTGGCTACTACCCTTGTGGTCAACTTGCCAAAAGTAAGGGCCAATGTTTCAATCCCAATTTTGTTTCATTCCCTGGGGATACTAACTGGCCACCTGGTGACATGTTGATTAGCTTGAATCCCTTATGTCATAGAGGCATTCATTAGATAGATTTTGTTACAGTAAAAAATCAATCTCAAACTATTAGCGGCTTAAAACAATAACAACAGCAGCAAATGTGATTTCTTGTTCATGTTACATGTGTTGACTGCAGATCTGCTCACGCATTTGGCTGCTATTCTAGTATTCTACTCTGAGACCCACAGTGAAGGAGCAAATCCAATTTGGAACATCCTGCTATTGTGACAGAGGGCAAAATCAGAAGAGGCTGAAAGAAATCCATCACATAATTCATTAAAAGTCTCTACTCTCTGTATGCAAATGGCATAAATCATATCCGCTCATTTTCTTTTGACCAAAACAATTCACATGACTAAGCCTAGCAATGGCAGTAGGAAAGTATACTCCATATACTATTTCCCAGGATGATGGGGAAATCACATCACAAAGGGCATTGGAATATAACCCTCTGACAAGGAAAAGAGCTAATATCTATCACAATAAAGTAGTCTTCCACAAAATGAGAGGAAACCACTCCACTTCACTTGTACATACACACAGGAATAAACATATATTCCAGAAACATATTTACTATCTCTACCCACAATTCTTCCGCTAGGACTAACGTATATGGAATTACAGAATGCCTTATCAATTGCCATGGCATTCCATACAAAATATACTTTGATCAAGAGACACAATGCAAAGATGGCACACATAATTCATAGGTCTTATCACATCTTCCATCACCACAACACGTTTGATAGAAGATTTAATAGTCTATAAGACTAGGGTATCAATCAAAGGGATGTGTTATATGCCTTAAACCAGTGGCCAATATATGATGCAATTTCAGCCATAGATGGAATTCATGTGTTTAAGAAACAGAGTAGAATTGAGAGCTGTTTCTCTTACTAATAAAATCATAATCTATTAGAAAGATTTTAGCTCTCCATCTCCATTAATATGCGCTCTCTGGATATTTAGATTTCTGAACTCAGAAAAGGAGTACTTCTACCAGGAAACACCATCATGATTTCATTAAATTTGAACCTGAGACTGCACTCTGATCAGTTTGTGTTCACTCCTATTATTTGGATGCCACAGGCAGATCATTGTGTTATCTGAAGTGACTGATCCTGATTCCCAAGGAGAAAATGTCCTGCTGTACCACAATGGAGAAAAGAAGGTTAATGTCTGGAACCCAGGTGATTCACGATTCACAGAGGGTCCCCGTAGTAGTGCCTTAACCAACAGTTCAGATCAGTGGGAAAATGCAGGAGGATAACCAAAGACTTAAATCCTGTAGGAATAAGGAGTTGAGTTACTCCACCAGATAAATAATGCCATCCAAATGGGGTGTGATTAAAAGTTAGGAGCACAACAGTTATGGGAGAAGAAGGCACCTGTGATTACCAACTTAGACCTGATGTCTATTTAATGAAGTGAGGACTATAGCCTCTATATTTATGGGATATATTTCCTTTATTTTGTTTTTCTAGTGGTAGCTAATATTTCACATTCCAGGTAGCTTCTAGAACTTTGTGTGCCTTTTGTATTAGGGACACACATTTCTCCCTCTAGAAATGATAAGAGTGGATGTCAAAGATAAAGGGATGGATTGAGCTCTATATTTTTCATTTACCCGTTCCAAAACACTTTCCATTCCTTTCAACTCTAGTCTGTGACAAGATAGAACTATATGAACTGCATCAATTGACATGTAAATAGATTTATGAGAGCAAGCATAAAGGCTGAAGACCTTGTTATTGCATGTTAACACTCACCAGTGAACATCCACCACAAAAGAAGCATTAAATAGACAAAATGACTTGGCCAACAGATGTCAGCCAGTCTCTGTCATGAGTCATGGCCAGTGTTGGTGAAGTGTTTTTAAATGGAGTAGTCATGATGTAGTTACATGGCTGGAGGCTAGGCATGGGCTTAATATCGGCTCTCTCACCAAGGCTACACCAGCCACTGCAACTGCCAAATGTCCAAACTTCTAGCAACTGGAACCAATTCTGGGACCTCAATAAAACACCATGCCTAGAAACCAGTTGGAGTAGTGAGTGTTGTAGTTTGTCTTACTTGCCTTCCTCTTCTTAGTTTCCTCCAAGCAAAAGCAAGAGACCAACCATAATCCCAGAAAAGCTGTTCCCAGATGAGGTGAATTTACTGTATGAGCGGCAAAAAGGTTGGAATGTAGTGGAAGCTATGGTGTACCACCCAGATGCCACCTTTAGGACTAAACCAATCATTCCCTCAACTGCTAGGAATATGGGCTACTGATGGCTAACAGCTAGTTCCCTCTGCAGGAATGGATTTGGCCAAAAGGAGCCAACTCATCATTTATGACTGCTGAGTATAGAGGTACAAACTGTGGACTGGCTGTGGAGTCTTTTGCAAATATATTGCAATTCAATTTCTCCCTGTGCCCAGTGCTAATACCTGCACTTATTTCAGGTGTAATTTTGAAATGATCCTCTGATAAATTCCTGCTCACAAATCTGCTTTTCAGAGTTTGTTTCCTAGAAAATTCCTAATCATCCCAAATAAGATATTGAAATTAAAATGCTTATTCACTATTTAGTAAGATAATTTTCTTATTCAATCTAAGAAAGTTACATTGATAGCTTTAATTAATATTAAAGCATCTTTGAGTTTCTGAGATCACCCATTCTTTGGTTGACTTCTGAGAATACCATGTTACATTCAATTAGCTGTAACTTTACTAGGAATTTTTGCTTCCACACATAAGAGATGTCTATAACATATTTTTCTTACTCTTTTTCTTTCTGAAAGGTTTTGCTATATTTCCTTTATATTGATGTTTAGAAAACATATAAAAAAACCTTTAGAAAACTTTAAAGTTATATGATTTGATATGGGTCTTTTTTCACTCATGTCGTAGAGAATAATATTCTTCCACTCTGGAAGGGTTTCTCTATCATTTCTTTGGTAATTTCCTCTTAAAGTTTTCTATTTTTCTTTCTGGAACTCATAATAATCAGATTTTGGGCATCTTAAATTGTTTCTTATTTTTCTTTTGTTTCTCTTCTATTTTTCCTCTCTTTTTCCTCATCTTTGTCATGGACGGTTGGTAGTGATAAAGCAAGAGGTTTAATTAGTAGAGATAAATTTAACAAAATTTAAGATATAGTTGGACTTTGGAAATAAAATTTATCACAATTACCAAATATTGATTCCAATTTTTAAGAACTGTTTAGGTAATTTTTGATGCTTTGTTTGACATTTTCATGAGATAATAAATAACGGTGGACAAATAAGGATGTCAAACTCTCTAATAAAATAATCTGTTCAGTTTTCCATTTTTTAATTTCCAGGTTGCATATTTAAGTTTTATCCTATATCTAATTGTTTTATTTATTGTGAAATATAACATACATACAATAAAGTGTAAGAACAATAATAATGAGAATATATGTATAGGTAAGACCCAGTCCAGAAATGGAAAAGAATAATGCCTCAGAAAGCCTCCTACCAAACAATACTTTTTTCCCATAAAAAGCAAGCCTATGATAGTCACAAGTTCAGTCCACCAAATATTTTAGGTTCTTCTCCACACAGATAGTAAGACTGCATACTCCATTCCCTGGAAATGAGATGTGGCTATGGGATTTGCATTACCCAATGAAATGTGTACAGAAGTGATGTATGTTCTTTCAGCCAGAAGACTTGCACAAATGGGGCCAATTGTGCCAATTCAATACCTCTTGTTTCCCTCTTCCACATCAACCACCAACATCCAAAATAGTGGGAAGGTTATCATTTTGCCCAGATTGAGGGTAAACATTGGCTTCCCAATCAAATTACAACAAACGTATAGCATCAATGAGAAATAAACCTCTGTTCTTTGATGTCCTTAAAATTTTGACATTGTTATATCAGTCCCATCCAGTCAAAGATAATGAGGAACAACCATAGTTACATGAAGCTGGGCTTCCGGGTGCTTGCTGAAACAAGGAAGACCATACACAATGGAGAATTGCAGGGAATGTCAGTATAGAGGTTTAGGAGAGACTGGTTTGTAGAATTTGGACTCATGTTAGGTAATTTTTGGATGGTTTCAAGTAAACAAGCAGGTTTTTTTCTGGATTGGATGTTCTCGGTAAGCAGGGGTAATTCTATCATTTAGTATCTCAGTATTTTTTATTCAGAAGGCAAGAAGAACAGAAGGGCGCTATAGTTGGTAAAGAAGCAGCAGTTACATAGCTAGCCAAGTGAGGAGGATGTTTGGTTGTGAGCATGGTTTTCACAGAGTTCTTCTCTTTTTTCCATGTTCAGACATGATTACAGAGTGATTTTGTTTCTGCCTTGCTTTATCCTGGCTAGAATAACCTTGTCTAATGTTGGTGTACTGTGAAATTATTTATGTCCAGCAAGAGAACACTAAACCCCAGCTGCTAGAGCCAAGCCAGCTTCCTGCTGAGTGCAACCATGGGCTATTTTCAACCCTTGCCTTTTCCAGTTCCCCTCTTTTGTCTAAGGCCAAAGTCGGGGTGGGGCATTAATCCAAGATGTCCACATCTTTACCATTGCCAAAATTTTTCTGATAAGGAGGTTGCCCAGATAATGTGTCTGGTTTTGGCCCGGAGTGAGTCTCTCCTGCTCCTTATGTTGCAGGATAAGCTGTCTACTCATATGACTTGCCAATGTCTGTGCAGTTGCATTTAAAGCTCCAGATAAGATGCCTGGGCTAACTGCAACACAGGCAAATGCTGGAAAGAAAATAGTTACATTAGTTGTCGTAAAAAGCCCCAAAGCGAGGGAACTAGATTATTGAAAAAGGCAATGAAAACAAGTCTGAAAATCCAGCTTTTTTTCCAGAGGTGGATTTTTCCTTGAGCCCAGTCATGGACTACTCTATTTGACATATATATTTAAATAGGTTTAGTGAGAAGTGCTTGCTACAGCACAATCATCCCCTCCTTGACTAAGCTAATAGGTAATCATTTGATTATAAAGAACTTCGTGGCTACATTGAGTCTACTCAGATAATCCAAGAAAATCTCCCATTTGAAAATCCTCAATCCTATCTACAAAGTCCTTTTTACCACATAAGGTAACATTTTCATGGGCTCCAGGGATTAGGACTTAGACATCTTCGGGGGGCCATTATTCAACCTCCCACAGTCTGCCTTCTGGCCCCCCAGCATTCACATCCATTTCACATACAGAATATATTCTCCCCATCCTAAAGTCCTGAATAATCTGAGCACATTACAATATGAAGTCCAAAATCTCACGCAAGTGTCATTAGGTCAAAAGCCCCAAATCTCATTATCTTAACCATCTAATTAGGTAGGTGGTCTCTGGGTATATTGCATCCTAGTGAAAAACTACTTTCCATCTGCGGACCTGTGAAGCTAAAAAATAAGTTATTTACTTCCCAAATAAAACTGTGGGACAGGCATAGAATAGTAGTTATTGATATTCTCATTCAAAAGGAAGAAAATGAAAGGAACAACAGAATCAACCGTCCTAAGCAATTTCAGAATCTATTAGGTTTCAAGACTTGGGAACAATCCCCTGTGGTCCATGGTCTCACCCTCTGAGCCCGTTGCTCTACTCTCAGAGTCATCCTTCCTCTTTCATGAGGGATAACACATATTTGCAGCTGAGTTCTTTATCTTAAAAACTACATACATGATATATGAACATACCTACAGTATAAAAATGCAAATAATACGGATGTGTATAATTAAAGATCAGACATCCTTGTTGTTTGTACCACTCCAATCCCAGCTGCTTCCACTAAGGAAACATCGGAGTTATGAGCTTGATTCTTATTTTTCTAGATATCTTTATTTCACTTATACACCTACATGTAAAATGTGTATAGAGAGAGAGCGAGAGAAAGACAATTGGTCCTGACATTTCAAATATTATAGAAAGATAGTATTTGACTGGTTTATTTGCTAAATTTGCTAATGTCTTCTCTATGATCTATAGGAATATAAATTTCCATAGACAGTGCCAAGAAGGCTAACTAAGAATTGTTGCTAATTTTTTAGGATGTTCTAAGGAATAGGTCAAGATTTCCATATTTATGAAATGCTTCAAAGTATCCTGCATTTCCAGCTCAGTATTCTTTTTGCAATAATCATACTTTAGCCCTATTTTTCCAAAATCTCACCTGCTTATTCATCTCTACCCCAAGTGCAGTTTCTAGTATCATTCAGAGGTAGTATACATCATGGATGTATCAGGTCCCCACAACATGTAAGACTGCAGTATTCATGATACATTCCATCGATTTCTTTAACAGTAGACACCCAATAATCTAAAATAGAATTGACAGCTAACACGGGAGTGTGAAATCAGTGTTGGCATCAACAGAAGAGTTTTTCATATTGCTTTTTAGTCACACTTTCAGTTTTTCCTCTCACTGTCCTGGTGTGAAATATTCTTCTCTTTTTTCCCTTTAGCACGTGTTACTAAGAGTCAATTTTCATGCTATGTTCTTTGTTGAATTTTTGAAAGATGTTTAACCTTAACAGAGATTTTGACGAAAGTTTTCTCAGTGGGAACTAAATGTTATTTTACATCAGTCACCTCAGGATTTTATGGTTATTTTCCATTTTGTGCAATCTGCAGAGGTCTTAAGCATCAAAAAGTATAAGGGCCACGTATTCTAACAATGCTGGCTGTTTAAATGCCCATTTCCACTACATTTACAATCTTTAACAGTGTTACGCATAACTTAGTACATGCTGTCATAAACAGAGTGTGCTGTGTTGAAAGAAGAGTTTAATCACACAGACTAAAACATCTCTGCTACTTGGCATTTATTCTGTTGCATGAAAAATATGGACCTTGGGGGAATTTATTGGAAGAATCTACATATCAAATTTAGTGAGTAGAAGTAGAAGCAGATGCATTAGTAAATTCAAAAGAAACCACATACTTCTGCCACAAACTTATGGAGAGAAAGAAATAACTCAAGAATAGGAAAACAATGGAACCACGGATGCAACAAGACACATAAATGAAGTAAGTAATACTTAGACTGAGACAGAATCAGACATAGTCCAGGCAGCTCCACACCCAAGAAAACAGAAAATTTGTGATACATGAAATGGTTAACTTAAGCCTGTGTGCTTGAGAGAGCTTTGGGAATCTCCAGAACTGTTGATTCCCCCACTTACTTGGTAAGGTCTTCACAGGCTATGAATCACGTAGGTGCAAATCCATGTTGTCTTACCTGTTCAAGTTCCCCACATTAAAAATCCACAGAAAGAATCATGGATGGAGTAACTGGAGATGCCCACCGTCCTGATGACCTGTATAAGGTGGTCTGGAATTGGAACATTTTGGGAAGCCTGCTACTTAGATTTCTATTTGTGCCCCAACTAACACCCAGGCAACTGGGGAGTAAAACAAGAACTCCCATATTTCAGTTATTTATTCACTCATTCAAGAAATATCTACGATGTCACCAGAATAGTAGTACTTCCTAGTTAATCATTAAATTGGACATTTATGTTTCATTGTTTGATGTACATCAGTTATACTTCATAATAAAAATTAGGGAAAAATACACAGTGGACACAGCAAATTAATTAAGAAAAGAAGGCTGTATCCTTAATGTGATAAAGAGGTTCTAACTCAAACTAACAAAAATCATTATATTTGGTGGAAAAAATGTGGTTAGATTCCAAACTTAATTACCAATTGCATACTCCAAGCTGAAAACTTTATAGTCCAGATTAGTGATCTTATTATCATTGGTAGTCTACATTATATACTAAAACTTATAGCAGATGCCACTAGATAAAAAAAGAATAAAATTTCTATGAAGCAGGAGATAGAATTACCTTCTTTTGTGAACACGGTAATCATTGAACTCGAAAGCATCAATGTAATTGGTAAGAAAAGATAGTGTGTGTTAAGTGATAGCTAAAAGGACTAGTTCCAGAATACAAATAAACTCCCTGGGGACTCTCAGAGCAATTTGGGATGAATTTAAGGTAGGCTGAATTTTCTACACAAAAGGCAGAAATATACTTAGGGAAGTATTTTATTCTGATTATTATTGTTATCCTTTCGAAACATTATCCTGGCAGGAGAGGTCTGGACAATATGGATTATTCTTCATGATTTCTTAGTGATAGTTTATCTTTTCTGATTTTTCTCACACCAAGCCCTCTGGTTTCTTGGTTATTTCAGGAGTTTGATTTCCTTTGAACAACCTTGTTTTTCTTTCTCCTGTGCATCAATCAGAATTGCAGCGTGTTTTAAAACAATATGAGAACATCCTGGCTGCATGGGGAATATAGCAACGTGCATACTCATAGTTAAAGAACTATTTCCTCATCGGAATGTTTATTTCTTCTAATTAAATTTAGTAACAATGCACATGGCTCAGTGTTGGGAGATAAGATCCCTTCTTAGCCAACCACATGAGATGAATAATGTTCACAAAATAATGACTTACCAGGTTAGAGCTGAGTTAAATCAACTCAGTTAAACTGAATTCCGTTAAACTGAATCAGATTTAGCAACCAAAATCAGATACTGTGACATCTTTCTCGGTAGTTTGTTTTCGTGGTTATTTTTTTTTCAAAAACTTACTTTTATGATATTTTTTTACACTTGTATCTTTTTGATCTTTTAGAATTGATTTCTTTGGGATGCTTTAGGGGAGTATATTTTCTAGTGCAAAGCTGTTTTTAAATATGTTATGATAGTCTTCTACATATTGGTTTGCAAAAACATCTTGCGTTACTAAATACTCACTTCTCATGAATACATTTCACACATTTTCTTTTGTATGAATTCCAGTTTGTTCCAAGAAATTAATTCACCATATTTTCCTCATGATTCTTTCTCTCAAACAAGTTTCTAATCAGTCCTCCTTGATTTATGGTTATTGCTTTAAGATGTATATACCTCTACTTATCTTTTTCCTATCATTTCTGTGGTTAGAATTGTAATTTTCTCTTCTAAAGTAACTACAACCCCATTTCCTGACATAAGTAGTTACATAGGCATAAAAACCACCTGATCATTCTGTTTTGCTGCGTTAGATTTCTTATATGTGTTTATTGAGGCCAACAAAAAACACAATCTAAATTAACCTGAGTGTATTAATTTATTAATTTCTTTCTCTTGCTTAAATGTAAACTCTTTTTCCTAAACTCCTTGCCACTTTCTTACAGTCTCATTTACACACACGCACGCGCATGCACACACACACACACACACATAAAGGAATGATTTGTAGTATATTTTAGCTAGGATTAAAAAAACACTATGCATCAAATATCTATCTTAAATTAAAATAATATGATTGGATAAATATCTTGGAATAAGATATTAATTTTAAATTATCACAAAAAAGTATAATTGTAAATCCAGTCCTGATGGCCTAGTGGGTAAAGTTTGATGTGCTCCACTTTGGCAGCTTCTTTTCAGTTCCCAGGCACAGAAACACCACTTGTCTTTCAGTAGCCATGCTGTGACAGTGGCTCACATACAAGGACCAGAAGAACTTACAATAATACACAACTATGTACTAGAGCTTTGTAGGGGAAAAAGGAAGAAAAAAGGAGGATGATTGGCAACAGATGTTAGCTTAGAATGAATCTCTCCCTGCCAAAAAAAAGTATAATTATATATTGTTATCTAAAGAATTAACTACAAAAATCTAAAGAACTCATGATGAAGTCTAAAATCTAAAGTGTTTGTCATCATAAAAATAATACAATAGAAATAAAAGTACCAAGAGTAATGTCAAATATTTAAATTCATTAATAGGAAAAACCCTAAATGGCAGATATAAACAATTGAGTAACTTTAAAAATAATTTAAAACTTATTTGAAATTTATGTACAATATTTTCCTGTAACTGATGTATTTCTTGGACACATCCATTGCTAGGTATTTCTGAAAGTAGAGTTTCAAAAGGAGAAGAAAAAATAAATCAGTGTATTTCAAAAATTCAGTATTACACATAAATCTGAGCCATGAAAACAGATCCATGTACATTTCTCCTTTCACAGTCTTGTTCCTCCTAGTTTCCTTCACTACCTTCTTGTCTTGCCCTGTACTTTCTGCCTTTATCAGTTATAGACCATGAGGAAGAGGAAGAGTACAAGCTTTAGCGTCACACTAATATTGATGTACATGTTGTCTTATCATCTTAAACATTTCGTTCTATCATTGCAAAATAAGTATGATAATTCATATGTGATGAAAATAAGAAAAAATTAAAAGGAAAAAAAATATGAAAGTCTAACCATCTGCAGCAAAGAAAAAGTTCTGCTATAATGACTGCCTCTTATAAATGCATGGCCGTAGAACTGCTTTCTTTTTAATTTCAAAGAAAAGATATTTTCTTAAAAACAGTCCAGCTAGTTGGTATCAGTTTTTATATATGCAAAATTAGGTATGATTTCTCAATAATTCCTGATGGGATGTTCTTTTGCTTAGAAATCACAAATTCAGTGTTAGGTGTACTAGAAACAAACCCAATTTCATCATGGATAAAATATGTAGATTATATAAAACTATTAACTGGACATATGTGTATGCCCAACAATAAATAAATCAATTTATCCTTTTAAAAGGTATTTGCTGAGCATATACTGTATGCAAAATCCATGTTTGGAATTCAAGAGTGGAAAAAAAGGAGATACAATGTATGGAGACAATTTAATGTCTAGAACGAAATTGAGACACTACACAACAAAGAAAATGAGGTGTTATACAAAGGAAGTTATCAAGTGCTATAGAAGCACATATGGACATTTATTTTTTGATATCAAGGTAAAGGGGACACTAGTGCCCAGTGGGGGAAACAGTGAAACTCTCCAAAGCGGTACATTTTTCCTTACAAAAAATTAGCATAATAAAACTTTTAATGGATAACATAGGAAAAGATCTTTATGAAAATGATGTAGGTAAAGCTTTCTTAAACAAAACATCAAAACTACTAACTATAAAAGAAATAAATGATAAATTGTACTATATTAAATTCAAGAACTCTGTTCTTTAAAAGATGCTATTAGGAGATTAGAAAAGGCAACCCCAAAATGGGGTAAATTGCACCTAACAAAAAGTTCAATCCAGAATACATAAAGAATTAAAAATAATAAAACAATCCAAAGATAATGGCCAAAAACTTGAACACTTCTCAAGGGAAAATATCCAAATGTCCAGTTGATAGTAAAACATGCTCAACAGAAACAGCTTAGTCTCCTGTTTCATTTCTGAATACATTTATCTGAGTCTTCTCTCTTTTTTCTTAGTCCAGTTAAGGATTGTCAATTTTGTTTATCTTTTTAAAAAAGCCAGATCTTCATTTTGTTAATCTTTTCTATTGTTTTTTGGGTTTCTATTTCATTTATTTCTGTTCTATTTGTTATTTCCTACATTCTACTAATTGTGGGCTTAGTTTGCTCTTTTTCTTGTTCTTGAGACGTAAAGTCAGGTTGTTTATTGTTATATCCCCTAATCATTGACTCCATTATAATCATATAATGACCTGCTTTGTCTCTCATTATGCTTTTTGAGTTAAAGTCTATTTTTTCTGATATATTACCCTTATTCTCTTTTAGTTTCCAGTTGCATGGAACATCTTTTTCCACCTTTTTGCTTTTATGGTTTTTTGATTTATGTGTGCTCTTAAAACTGAGGTGAGTCCCTTGTAAGCAGCATATAATTGGGTCATGTTTTTTGTTTTTGTTGTTAATCTATCCAGCCATTCTTTCCCTTTTGTTTAGAGAATTTAAACCGTTTACGTTTAAAGTAATTATTGATAGGTAAGGACTTACTAATGCCATCATATTAATTGTTTTCTGGCTATTTTTTATAGCTCTCTGTTCCTCATTGACCTTAATTTGAAGAGCTATTTAGAATTCTTTTTCTGGTAAACCACACATCTCTGTGTCTTTGGGGTTAGCTACTGGAAGATTATTGTGATTCTTTGGTGGTGTCACCTTTCTTTGATTTTCATATTCTTTTACGTTTTGCACTGCTATGTTTGTATTTGAAGTAGTAGTCACCTCCTCCAGTCTTTACTGACTAACTTTCAGAGAGAAACACCTTCCAAAAGGTCTGCTAGGGATTTTGAGGTTTTCCCAGACTTTCTATGGATATACCTGCTCCACACTTCTTGCTCCTTCTTGGCAGAGAGTTTATATGCCTTCTCTCTATCCTGAAAAATGCTGGTCCAGTGGCATAGTGGTTGAGATCAGATGCTCCGCTTCGGCAGCCTGGGGTTCACAGGTTCAGATCCTGGGTGTGGACTTGCACATCGCTCGTTAAGCCATGCTGTGGCAGCATCCCATATACAAAGTAGAGGAAGATGGGCATGGGCACGGTTGTTAGCTCAGGGACAATCTTCCTCAAGCAAAAAGAGGAATATTGGCAACAGATGTTAGTTTAGGACCAATCTTTCTCACACACACACAGAAAAAAACCTTTTTGTGAAGTTAAATATTGATGAAAGTCATTGAAGACTTTAACATATTGATTAGTTCAAATATCCTCCACAAAATTTTGGAGGCAACATGATTTTATAAAAGGAATTCTGAAGCTGGACTCAGGAGCCATTCAATTCCTGGCCCCAACTCTAGTTAAATATGACTTTTATCCAATTATTTAATATTTGTAGATCTTCGCATTTTTACCTATAAAATGAGAGAATTATACTAGATGATTTTACAGTTATTTCTACCTCTAAAATTCTTTGAGTCTGTTCTGCAAGGCAGGTATAAAGTTAAAATTGTTTAAATTTTTTATGCAAGTAAAATAAAAATGGTAATATAATGCTTAATATTTTAATGTAATTGTAAATAATCCCTTAAGTATTTATCAAAAGGGAAAAATGACTTGTTAAACTCTTCATCCCTTTGGTCTTGGCAATAGCTAATATTTTGATTAAATTGTAAATGAAGTCTATTGAAAAGCAAAGGAAACCTCAGGAGTTGCTTAAGGCCCGTAGCATTTATCTGGGCCCACATTTCTCTAAATTTCAATATGATTTCATTATCTAAGGTTTAAAATATTTATGCAAGGCTTCTGTTTAGGGGAACAATTATCCCATCTTTATTTTTATGATTTCTAAATGCCACATTAACTGCACTGGTATCGATTCAGATAATAAAATGGCAATCAGTATTCAATGAATTGGATAATTTTCTTATGAACATGAGGGCCTAGTATCTATCTGCTTTTATATCCATGTTTTTATTTCAGCTCCCAGGATACCTTTCTTTTACAAACCATTAAGTTTCTCAGTCTGTGGAAGCTTTTGGATTATTTAGCTTATCATAATAAAACAGTCCATTCAGAATAATCTCTAGAAAATGTAGACCACATCTGAAATAGATTTTATTTATACCTCCTCCTTTTTTATAGTAATAAAATGATGTCTACTCACTCTACAAGTGCTCAAATAAACATTTTTAGGCATCATGATGTTTAATTTTTGTTCTCCTTCCCAAGCCAACAGATTTAAATAGTAGGATTCTTGTCACTGCCAAACAAAACAAAACAAAAATTAAAGGTCTACATTTTGAAAGCTGGAAATGTTAGAAAAACAGTAAACTTCATGGAATAAGAACTATTAAAATTCATAGCAGCCGTCTATCACAAATTTTTCCCTTTGAACACTACCTACCCATCCTCTTAAGCAGAGGATTGTTGTTTCCATGAAACTACTTTTGTGGCAGCTATAGGACTGCGTTGGTGGTTGGGAAAGACAGCTCTTAAGAGATTCATGCTTATCCTTCCCATCATTTCCTAAGGCAGATTTTAAGAGTCCAGAGTCACATAGGGCTATAACATCCAGAGCCATATACTCATCTTTCTACCAACGCCTTCATTTGAAAAGTTTTGTGGTCACAAAATACAACATGCACAAAACTAGACATTATTCTCTCAAATCTGTTCTTCTTCATGTGTTTACAAGGGACTCAATTTTCCTGAGTTCATGCTTCTAAGTGAAAGGACTTAGCAAGGGTAACACTTCTGCCTTTCTCTCTGCTTCTTGTGGAATTAGTGCATTTTTAAGAAGAAAGATGGTATGCTTGACTCAGCCCCTGCAGGGCTTCTCTTTCTGTTCAGTCCTCCTTCAGAAAGGATGCTGTGCAATCTGCTTTCCCACAACACATCTCTGAGGAAGGTGTCCTAGTAACAACTCTACCTATTTTGGGTAGGTAAATCGGCTTAAGTCAGGGGTAAAGATTAGAAGTTCATTGTGCCCACATATGTAATGGACACACTTCGATTCAGCTTTAACTATAATATAACTACTACTTTAAACTCCATTCATTCCTATGCCTATCTTTCTATTTTGTGGAGACAAGAGTAGCTTTAGGCAAACAGCGGGCTCACCAAAACTGTGTGTGTGTGTGTGTGTGTGTGTGCTTTTATTTTCTTTAGATATAATTCAAATATCATAACATTTACCCTTTTAAAGTGTGCAATTCAGTTGGCTTGGTATATTCACAAAATTGTGCAACCATAACCACTATTGAATTCTGGAACATTTTCATCACCTCGAAAAAAGAAATGCCATACTCATTAGCACTCATTCCCCCTTTACCTTCTCCTCTACTCCCTGGTAACTACTAAGCTACCCTCTGCCTCTATGGATTTGCCTATTCTGGACATTTCGTAAAAATGAGATCACATACTATGTGGCCTTTGGGGTCTGGGGTCTGGGGTCTGGCTTCTTTCACTTAGTGTAACGTTTTCAAGGTCATCCATGCCATAGCATGAATCAGTACTTCATTCCTTTAGGATTGAATAATATTCCATTGCATGGATATACTCATTTTATCTATCCATTCTCGATTGATGAATATTTGGTTTGTTTCCACTTTTTGACTATTATGAATAATGCTGCAATGAACATTTGTGTACAAAATTTTTCATGGACATATATTTTCAATTATCTTGGGTATATCTAGGAGTGGAATTGCTAGATCATATGGCAAATCTACGTTTAATTTTTTAAGAAATTGCCAAACTATTTTCCAAAGTGGCTGTACCACTTTACCTTCACACCAACAACATTCAGCGTTCCAATTTGTCCACATCTTCACTAATACGTTTTCTTATCCAACCTTTGTATGGTAGCCATCCTGGTGGGTGTGAGTGACATTCTCATCATACTTTTGATTCGTATTTCCTGAAAGACTAATGATATTGAGCTTTTGGGTTTTTTTCATATGATTATTGGCCATTTGTGTATCTTCTTTGGAGAAATATTTATTTAAATCCTTTGCCCATTTTTTGATTGGGTTATTTCTCTTTTCATGGTTTAGCTGTAATAATTTTTACATATTTTGGATACTACACCCTTATCAGATATAGAATTTGCCATTAGTTTTCTCCATTCTGTATGTTGTCTTTTCACTTTCTTGATAGTACCCTTTAAAGTACAAAAGATTTTACTTTTGATGAAGTGCAGTTTATCTATTGTTTGGGGTTTTTTTTGTTGTTACTTGTGTCTTTTGTACCATATCTAAAAAACCATTGCTTAATCCAAGATCATGAAGACATACGCTTATATTTTCTTCTAGGAGTTTTATAGTTCAACCTCTTATATTTGAAAATCTGGTCCATTTTGAGTTAATTTTTGTATACACTGTAAAGAAGGTATCTTATGCCTATATATTAATCATTCTCATCTTGAGAGAGAAAGAAAGGGCTATTATTCTCTGGTCTTCTGTAAATTCAACAGTTACAATACAAATGCTGATGACTCCAACTTTTTTGTTTTAGTAAATTCAGTTGTGAACTCCCTCTGAGCTCCAGTTGTTTCCATGCAACTTCTTACTGACATCCTTAATTGGTAGTTGGATGGTTTATATACCTCTCAGTAAATCATATGACCAAATTCTAGGAATACCTTTTAACACAGTGTGAGTTAAACAACCTTCATAACAAGCACTGTAGTCCAACTTTCCACCTTCTCACACCTGGAGAACAGTGCAGCCTCTGAACTGTCTCCACTTCCACTCTTACCTTCTATTAGCCCATTCCCCAGAAAGAAGCCAGACTGACAATTTTTAAACACACAGTTAGCCATACCCACCTAAATACATTCTTTGAAACACTTCAATATCATCCTTGGAGAGTGATTTTTGTCTCCGAGGGAAAATGTGGCAATGTTTGGAGATATTTTTGGTTGTCACAATGTGGTGGGAGGTGCTATTGGCATCTAGTGTATAGAGACTAAGTACACTGCTAAACAACAGGACAGCCCCACAACAAAGAATGATCTAGCCCAAACTTTCAGTAACACCAAGGTTGACATACCCTCTATTTCACTTAGAACAAAATCCAATCCTAACCACACACTAGAGGATTCTACGTGACCCTAGCCTACCTCTCAGATCTAATCTCCCATTTACCATCTCTCCCAGTATACTCCAGCCATACATTCTGCTTCTTTAACATACAAAACTATTGCCTGAATTGAAGCTTTTAAGCTTTCTCTTTTCTTTGCTTAGAATATTCTTCCTTCAGATTTTTGCCTGATTGACTCCTTCTCATCACCCAAGCCTCTGGTCAAGCATTACCTCCTCAGAGATTCCAACCCTTACAACCATAGGGAAAGATAATGCTTTAGAAAGGAGATTATGAGAAGATCATAGGAAGAAAAATTGATGATAAAGGAAATTAAAGGATTATAGATCATCTTTATAAATAGCAGATGCTGAATAGTTGAAATATGTAGTACATGCAATCACTGAGGTTTATAATATTCTCTTTGAAGGTTGAACAGCCTGGGGTTTGCAATGCCATATATAAATGTTAACTCATGGTTTGGAATTAATGGATGGACATGATGGAATGTCAGTAGGAGAGCAGATTGAGATTTCCATTAGGATTCAAACTAGATTGGAGGGATCGTAAGGGAGGTGAAGGAAGTGTTTATAGAGTGTGGAAAATATGAAAAGGGAGCCATTAAGAGGCATATTGAAGGTAAAGGGTACAGTAGGAAATGTTTCATAAAAGCAAAGCGATACAGGGTATAGACAGACAGGTATTTCAGAGATTCAGATCTTAAAGGCAATAATTCTCGGTAATGGTTAGATACATATTGTGGCTATTCCAGTGAGGACAAAAATAGAATTAGATGGCAATCCATGTAGGTAAAGAGATTAAAAACAAACAAAAAAAAACTGTCTGCAGGAGTGATAGAAGAGTCACCACACAAATATTTGGTTCCCTAATGATGACAGGAGATCGAGATGAGAAAGCTTCAGATTTTGAGCTGAAGTTTAATAAGAAGGGGTTAAGTAGGACTGAAAGTTGCTGTAAGTGACTTCATATCAATTAACAGTGGCTGCCTGGAACACTCACTGTGTAGAGAATGATTCTTAAGCCTGGGCCATATTCAGCAGGAAAGAATCATCTGTGAAAATGGAAGGGAAAAGAAAGTGGTGGCACCTCTTCTGGTACCACCCGGAAAGATATTCCCCATTGTTATGAGAAGGAGTATTTTAGCAGTTAAAAGATGACAGAAAGTGTAATAAAAGGGTGTAAAACTCCTGGACTACAAGTAGGGGGAGGCTAACAATCAGGCAAAGTTATGTAAAAGAAAGAGTAGAGGAGAGCAGAGAGAATGTTGACTCGCTTTTCCAAAACCTCTGCAATGGTAGTGACCAGAGATAAAGGAGACTCTATAAGAGAGAATTGATGGGGAATTGATCAAATTGGGGTGGAGCCTGGGATGAAAACTTGGACTTAAGTAGCGGAGGTAAAATTCCTCAAGGGTATAGTTAGGTTTAAATAAAACAGACCCTTTGGGGAACTTATAACTCGGAACTTTTATGCAAATAAGTACTGGTGTTGAAAGCCAGTTCTCTCCCCATCTCAGTGTAATGTGGCCACATGTTGGAGAGACTGGGGAAAACTATTTCCCTCTCCACGGTCTCCTCAAAGGTGAAAATAGACAATACTTTTTGTTTGTATGCAAGAGAACATCTCCCCCCATTATTCTTACCCTCTGAGTGAAAGTTGGATTTGCCACATAAATTATCATTAAGCCCTATTACTTTCCTTAAGCTGTTTTTAAGTTGTTTTGTGTTGATTTCCATTACATAAATACCACCAAAGGAAAGACACAGGACTTGATTATCAGTTAAAATATCAGTTGAACTGAAAATCAGTGGGTGGAAAAGCTCAAGAGCCACTTATGATTTTAGAAATGAGCAGACAAAGCCAGTTGAGTAAATAAATGTTGCTTTTAAACATCGCATTAATTTTGCTATCCTGCTAAGGGAGATGATGTTATGGATAGTCCTTCCGGTACAGAAATTACAGCTGTTCATAATTCTGACATGTCTTTCTAAACACATGACCCACTTGGAGGGGAATCCAGGCTGGATACACTTACAGTATCTCATGTCAATAAAAAAGGTCAGAAAGGACCTCTGCATTTTTGTTCACAGATATATGGCTAGTTTCGTATCATATGAAACATTAATAATCTACTAGTATCTAGAGGACAATAACAGCAATGTCTTCGGTAAAATTCACTTGCAATATGAGTGGCATTATTTTTCTGGACATAAAGATCTCATATAATGAGGTCACTCTTGTTAGTACAGGCTCTCCTTTGGTGATATTGGTTGCTTGCAAAGCTTTTCCTAAAGCTGAGTCAGGTTCACATATTTTTCTGTCATACAGACAATTACTTCTAAGCCCTGGGGAGTGCTGTTGGTAAGCACTTTCTCCCATCATCACACTTCATGGATTCTTAAGGAAGACTCGTGCTTATTCAGCCATAGAAGAAATATATTTGGCCATAATAGAAGTTGTATTTTCAGTTCCCAAGATGTAAAAGAGGTTGGTCTATCATTATTAGCAGCCTTCTCTCTTATGCATACTACACAAGTACATAGCATTATCAAGATATATGGCTGCAATTTTCCAAGAAATAAAGCATTAAAGTAACATGGAGAGATAAAACTCTCTAGCTCTAGAAAACAGCATTATTATCATAAGATAACATGAAATATGATTTGTATAAATTTCTACATAATATTGCTTATCATTTTATTATTTAGGATCTCTTCAGAATGGATAGTATGCTAAGACCTATATGTCTCAATGGAATATTACACACACGTGGACACACACACATACATTTTCTCTAGGACTTTATATGTCAAATAGTCTAAAGAAGCCAAGTTTGAAAATTCAAAGTATATTGGATTTAACACACATGTATAATAAAAATGAAATTTATAACATTGAACATTCATTTGAAATTTTATAAGATTTCATAAAAATAAAAAAAGTCAAGGCTTTAACATAAAAGATCTCAAATCTCACCTATTATGCTTCAGTTAAAAATCAAACATTTGGGGGGCTGGCCCTGTGGCATAGTGGTTAAGTTTGCTTGCTCCACTTTGGCGGCTTGGGGTTCACTGGTTCAGATCCTGGGCACAGGCTTACACGGCACTCATCAAGCCATGCTGGGGCAGCATCCCACACAGAAGAGCTAGAAAGACGTTGTAGGGGAGGAAGACATTTCCTCTTCCCAAATGTGGGTTCGTCTGGCCAGAGAACGAATTAAATTCACATGAGACAGAATAGCAAGAGAAAATTAAACAAAGCTTTATGAGGAACCATGGCCCGGGGACTTTCTTCCCGAAGGAAGAAAGGGCACCGAAGAAGTGGGGTGCACAGAGTGGTTATATGCCCCCAAACAGGGTGTTTCACATGTGATTGAAATGTCCCTCCCACAATAGTCACAAGATTGCCCTGTCGGCACAATGCTTGATGGACACAGCAGGTAGTGGGTCTGCTGTCTCGGAGGGCGTAGCAGGAGGCAAGTCGATTGTCTGGAGCTGGGCCGTCACAGGTGAGCACAGCAATCAGTTCCTAGCCTAAGGAAAGATGCTTAATCCTTAAAGAAATGCCAAAGTTGGGAGGGGGAGGGAAGTCAGTTACAGGAGGTTACCAGACAAGCACAATAAAATGCAGATTTAAGTCCTTGCCTTTGGTATTGATTAAGAGTTTCTAGAGAGAAGGTCATCTCCTTTCTTCTTCCTGGTACAGAGAGGGAGACACCTTTTACAGATAGAGATTTACCTTACAAACGTAAACGTGTCCTAACAAAGGGCAAGTTCCATTCCTCAGAGCCTCCTTCCCTGTCCCAGTTTATCAAAAGCAATCAGCCTCAAATAATCCTGATGCCAAAGAGACATATCTTGGGGTGGCCAATTCCAGGTCCCCACAACGTACAACTAGGATATACAACTATGTAATGGGACTTTGAGGCCAAAAAGAAAAAGACAAAGATTGGCAACAGATGTTAGCTCAGGGCCAATCTTCCTCACCACAAAAAAAAAAAAAAAAGCAAACAGTTGGGAAGAACTATGGATTTCCTCAGAGTACTCAGTCTAAAGGATGAAATGGTCACTTCTTTATATGCAAAAATAAATTTGCATCTTAATTGTGTCACTAAAGATAAGTATCAGATAGTAGGAAAGACAATTATTAGATTCCTGAATTGTGTTTTAGTTTAAAGACACATTTCTAAGGTTAATTAAGCACTATTTTCTGCCTTATGTATGATCCTACTTAATGCAGCCTAACAATGATGCGATAACAATTGGTACCAATATTTCAATGGCTCACAATAACCTGCACCCATTTGCCACTCACATGGCATGGCCATGCAAGTTGGCTCTGGCTCTGCTCCTGGTCATTGTCATTTTGGGGCTCAGGCTGAAGGAACAGCCCCATTGAAACCTGCAGTTCACATGGGAGAAAAGAAAGAGAATAGGTAAGGAAACTGCTGCCAAAAACAAGACATTAACGTGGTGGTAAAATGATCCTCTTATGGGGAGAACCCATAGGGAGGAAAGTAAATCTACGAACCGTAAATCAAGCCACCTCAATATTTTAATATGATTTTTACTTGACACCCTAAGGTGAGTGAGGAGGCAGGGAATTTAAACAGAGAAGCTAAAATCAACAAAGGTTAACTGCTTCTTTATTCTTAACCTTCTCTGGCCCGTCTCCTGGGTTTTTAAGCTATCTTATTATTTACTGCCTCTGTTTTCAATTAAATCCCCTGCCTCTGTCTTTATGCCTTTTCCTGATAAACTGGCTGTTTTCTGCATAAGTTTTCAGGGTAGGGATTTGAATTCACTGTTCAAAGACTAAATAGCTTTTTGTTGTACATAACTGAACTGTTGTATTTCGACACTTAATGAGAATACACAAAATAGTTTAAGCAAAGGTTAGTGACTTTGCCCATTACCTGCAAGGTGTGTCTTTTCATCTGTCCGATAGACTGAACCTCCAGTAACCCCTGGTGACAGGCAAGGACTATTGTAGAGCAGGAATCACCTTTACTCTCCTGTAGCTACTCTGTTCTCAGAAATCAGAAAGCCCCATTTTTTTCTGTCCTTTAGTGTATCTTGTTCGCAGCATAAATCAACTATTGCCTATCACAATTATTTGCAGCTGGTTGGAAGAGGAGGCATGAGCTTCGCATCTCAGGTGGGGGAATTGGGATGGGATGGATATAAGACACCTATGGACCCTTCATTATGGGTGCCAGTGTAATTTCCCCCCCAAATTATCAATCAATATTAGGCACATCTCTCAATGGGGAAATAAACTTATGGTCTCTTCAGTTCTATTAGACTCTACATTTTTTCCCTCTTTGCTTAACTATAATGTGTTCGTTCACAAGCTGGCCCCCATACACGGAGGGTAAGGAGAAACCAAGAAAGAGGCAAGACACTCCGGATTGGCAGGTGGCAGGTTTAATAACCAAGGGAACTTACATGTGAGGCTTGGGTTTGGCGGTTGCAAGATGAGTAGGTCTCTGTACCTGCCCACCAGAATCTTAAAAGTTTATGTAGAGGCCTTAACTGGGTTGAGTCAAGGATCCTGTCCAGGTGGTTTCAACAACACATTGCTTTCTCAAGCCTATGTCCTTGTAAATGGCTCCCACTATGGGAATGGTGGGCAGAACATACATTTCAAGGACAGGGGAGGGAGTAAGCAGCCTCTGATTGCCTGGGTCCAGCTCATAGGTCAACTGACGGTCACGTCTTCAGAATGATGCACGTCCTCCAACATAGTGTTATTGAGTTAAAAGAACATCTGTTTCCATCACAATCATGAGTTATAACATGAAGTCTTCCATTAGCTCGAGGCGATGGCCATGTCCAATTCTTCCTTCTTAAATTTTGGTCTCCATTCAACAATTTCATTTAAAATATATTTGGGATTCTACTGTGCACAGGTATACTTCTATACATGGGTGATACAAAATAAAAGCCGGCAACATCCCTGATCTTCATCATCTGGGTAGAGTGTGGAATAGGGTCAACAATGGTAGGAAGAGTAGTTCTGCTTTAATTTGATATTAATTTCTGAAAAACCACTCTGGCTAGGATGAGAAGAAGGTGGGTGAGCGTGTTTTACTGAAAACACTGAACTGGTTTTGGCAGATTTGCTTCTATCACAGAACTATTTTCATCTCTCTTATTGTTTTGAGTCCAATTGCATCCTCCAAGGATTTTCACTGCAAATTCAACAAAAACTAGTTTACTCATTAGTCTCATAAAACATTGCATTCATTTGTGCCTTGCCTCATTACTTCATGCCCACTCTCCACACCCAGTCCTAGCTCCATGGGTTACTTTTTTTGCCAGGGATCAGTTCATAGCCCCATTTCCTTCATTAAACCTCCCCAAGGCACTTCTATCCATGTCTATCTGTTCCTAATCATTACAATATTATCAAAACCACTTCATAGTTTTATATACCTACCAGGGATGTCCTACGTAACACATTTTCCATCCCCTCTGTGGTAACAGAGTGGGTCTCATACCTTGTTTTGTTTCTATATGATAATGTCTCTAGTTCAAATAACAAGTTAGTATCACTGTGCAGGTTAACTCAGTGCAAAACATCCAGTCAGCAAAGTCACCAATAGATGTCTCCCCTGAAACCCTGAGACAGAAGGGGACAGCTGCACACAGCACCTGCCTACCAGAGGGTGGAGGGGGTCTGTCTAACTTGTGACAGAACTGTTAAAATGAGTATGAACAAAACAAATAAATCAATAAATTTAACGTATATTAATTGATGAACAATATACGTATAAAATCAACAAACAGAAAAAGAAATGGCAATCGTTTTTAAAGAGTCTCAGTTGTAAATTCTTCCTATACTATCAAAACCAAGATGAACAAGGTAAATGATCTATATACATTTTAGCTGAGTGCATCTTCTGTTTTACTCACAGTTACTCAGGAATGATAATAATGGTAGATTTTAACTATTACTGCTCCCGATGATGATGATGATAGCAAATTCTAATACGGTACTTATTCTTTTTCCAGACCGTGTTCTAAATGTTTTATACACATTATCACATTTACATTTTACAGATGAGGAAAAGGAGACATAACAAGGTGTAATAACTTGCCCCAGCCCACATAGCCAGCCCTAAGGCTGGGATAGGCACCCACACAACCGGCTTCTAGAGCCCACAATCTGAACCAGCATGTCATGTTATCTCTTATTATTTAGAGTCTCCTGATTGTGGAAATGTGTGTCTGCTGTGCTCAATGTCATTTCAGAAGTCAACAATGGCTGTTCTGAGAAACATATATCTGGCCCTTCATTGTGACTAATGGTCTTTTCACATGGTTACACACTTATTGAGAGTTTGGCAATAAACACTAAATAAGGATGGTGCTAAATTCACACATGCAGCCAAGTAAATTTAACCATCCACAGAAAAAAGGAAGAGCAACAATCATGCAAGCAAATGTAATTCACCTCCTCTGAATATATTTTCATAGAACATAATGCAAATAAAACATAAATTTCATTATTTCCTGCACACTAGTGATAGTTTGATACTTTTCATTAATGCAGAAAAAATTATCACATTTGTCAGAAAAAGCTGCCAATGTGGTTCTAAGACATTTGCAGACTGCTTATAAGGTATTCTGGGAAACTGATAAGTAACAGTGAACTTAAATCAATAAAAGTAAACACAAAGGCAGGCTTGTAGGCCTCAAAATTACAAAGGAACTAGACATAATTGAATCCTGGCTGTTGTTCTTTTTTTGAATGAAAATGGCTGTGTTTACTAAGAGAAGTATTCAGTTATTAAAGATAAAGCTAAAGTTATCAATTTACCACAGAGTTCATTGTAACAAGTAGTGGAAGAATGTTATTGGATCCACAAATCAATAGAAGAGGTGATTCCATTCTGCCTCAGATGCCAAGAAAACAACAGTTTTTCTGTTTTTCTTTTTTTTTTTAGTGAGATGGGTAGAGTTTTTGTTTGTTTCTTTGTTTTTAATTTTGAGGAAGATTAGCCCTGAGCTAACATCTGCCGCCAATCCTCCTCTTTTTGCTGAGGAAGATTGGCCCTAAACTAACATCCGTAGCCATCTTCCTATATTTTATATGTGGGACACCTGCCACAGCATGGCTTGCCCAGTGGTGCGTAGGTCCACACCTGGGATCCCAACCGGCGAATCCCAGGCTGCTGAAGGGGAACATGCAAACTTAACTTCTGTGCCACCAGGCCGCCCGAAATGGTAGGTTTGTTGGTCATTAACACAAGAAAAAATTTCCGCCATCTTTTCTTTTATTTTCTTGAAGTTTAATGTCTTGCCTCATTTACTTCCATCCCTTCTTGGACTTTAGAATTCTTAAAATAAAATTTTCTTCAATCTCGTCTGATGTGCCCAAAGCATTTATTTCTGTTTCTGCTTTGTTTGCTTGTTCCCCTCTTGGGACGGTCACTGCCTTTTCTAGAATTTCTCTCTCTCCGTCTCCTTGTCCCTGTCTTCCTTTTCCTCTCCCTCTTCCTGTCTCTTTCTCCCTCTCTTTCTCGCTTTCTCTTGATTCCTCTCTCCTCTTTCATCTCAAAACATTGGATCTCGGAGAACATTTATCTCTTGATTATCTTTCTCCAATTTTTCTTCTTTATTTAAAATAGGTAGTAAAGAATATGCTCTCTCCATTCACATACTAGCCTCCAAATGATCAGCCTCCAAATGGTTCTATCCTGGAACCATCCGCTTTTACTAGTTCTTTGTGTACACTTCCAGAGTTTAAAGTTTACACTTTTTAAAACATCTATTCCTATCTTCTTCTCAAAACATAGATCAACTATAATATTCTGGACCTCATTCTTTTCACTCAAGAACATACCTTAGAGCTCAGTCTTTGTCTGTCCATATGACATCTCAGTGTTTAATCTTTCTTTTTCTCTTATACTATAATTTTCAAAATTATTTCAGTTTACGTTATACAAATTCTATATATATCTACTTATAAGTAGAATAATTAAATTCCCACTAACTCCCTGCCCTAAACAATAATATCATGTTACATACGTCATTTACTAATGGGCTCCTTCCTTGTCCTTTTCCCCATTTCATCCAGGCAAGAGAAATATTCCCTTTTACATTATGATCATTTGCTTTAAAATTTTTTATCTCATTTATTTTTACTCAGAAACAATTTTTTTAATCTTTACAAAATGGTAGCATATTGTATGCAGTGTTCTGAGAATTGCTTTTTCACTCAATACCACATTGATAGTTCCAGGTATAATACATTCATTTTCATTGATAATGAAATTCTGTCACGTGAATGTACCATAACTTATTTATCAGTCTTTCTGTTGCTGAACATTGAGTTGTTCCTTTTTTTCTACTATAAAAAAGACTGCTATAAAAATTCTTATATAATTCTCTTGACAAACATATATAAGAATTTATATAAGGTATTTGAGATATTTATGTAGAGAGGATGAATTGCTGGTTGGCAGAGTAGGGCAATGCACAACTTTAAAAAAGAATGCCAATCTTTTTTCAAAATGGTTGTACAAGTTTATACTCCAACCAGCAGTATAAAAGTGCTTCCGTTGGCTCACATCCATACCAACACTTGGTTTGCCAAAATTCTTGTATTTTCACTCATTTCTCTTGGATATATATGTAGGAGTGGGTTTACTCGGTCACAAAGTAGTTTTATGTTTACCTTTAACAGCAAAGGATTTTCCGAAGTGGTTATAGTATATCTTCTTTTACCTGAGGAAAGTAATTTATAATCTGTCTTTGTTTGTTTCTGTTCCTGTGATTTCTTTTGCTTTTTTTATGTGATTGTTTTGTGGAATGGGCAGAACATTTCACAAAGTAGATTTTAGAGTTGGGAGACTGATGCTGATTAGAAACAATTAGAAATGTCCTCTTATTTGCAGACCACCCCACTTTTAGAAGGGCCAGATTCTCCCAAATCCCAAGTCCTCTGGAGGGAGAGTTGCATTGCTAATTGGCTTGCTTCAGGACTTCCCCTGCATTCTGGAGTAGCTTTCAGATGTCTACTGATGAGTCCATTAATACTTGACCTTCTACTTTCCCCTTTCAAGATTTGTTGCTATCGTATTCTCTGCCATACCCTCATCTATATGAGTCAATGTAGTGGAGTCCCATCAATGGAATCTCATTTTCTGCCACTTTAGCCTCAGAAGAAGTAGGTGAATCCATGTATTTCATTCACCATGCTCCTCTCCCTGATATTCCTAGTTTAACTCTCCAGTACCGGGACTAAGCATTTGTCTGGCTTCTCCTTTCCTGAGACTCTAAACCCACTTTTATCCTATGTCAGCAATTTTCTAGCTCTTCAAAATTCCTTCCATTGCATTATTTAGAGCAGTGTTTTCTCAAACTTTTAAGTCCTTGGACACTTTTGATGAACATAAAAGCATCCTGAATTTTTTATATACTAAGTTGAAGAGTAGAGTGTATATTTCTCATAAGAATCACTATATTATCTTTGAGCCACAAAAATGTGATTTCCTTTGTTTTCTATATTTTGCATTGTCTAAAACAATAAAAACTTTCCCTCAAAATAATATGATTAAATAAAGTATTTATGTCAAATGCTTGACATACGGGAGTGTGACTCGGCTTTGAACAAATAATTTAGAGACTTCCAGTTGTGCAGGCAGAAAATCACGTGAGCTGATTTGGGTTCTAGCCAGCTTTCTCATTAAGCCTTACAATAAGACACTTGAGCTCTCTGAAATTCAACCTTCCTCTCAGTAATTTGAGAGGGTTCGATTCAATGGTCTGGGAGTTTCAATATACTGTACTTGGACCTCTATTCAAATGGCTTCTCTCAGGTTTCGTTGTGGCATTATAACATCATTTCGCTGCTAATTTAGCCAGTTCCAACTTAACATGCATTTTTCTATAAGAGTTAAAAAGTAAATAATTTCATAAGGCTTTAAAGAAAAAAGTTTTAGAAGCTATTTGAAATAAAAATGTACCTTGAACATAGAAATATTAAAAGAAGTCTGGGGAACAAAACAAGTAAACAGCAATAAATCAAGGAGTCAGTTGATATGGGTAGATTCAACAGAGAAAAAACTATCCCGGGAACATTTAATGATTTTTTGGTGTTAGACACTATTTTTGATCTTTAGCTATCTCGACTGTAGGAAAACAAAATCTTTTTCTTAAATTCTGAAGTCTTTAAACCATTCTTGGGGTCTTTCCTATATTTATTTATATACTTAAAAGAATTGATGAGCACTAGCCTGACCTTTCAGTCTTTCCGTTAACAACTTATTCATATTTAATGTTTTAATCTACTTCGCTGTCTTCTCTGAATTTCTTTCCACTTATCCACATCTTTTAGGGCAAATAACTTCCAGGAAACAACTGTACCTAGTGTTTCAGACACCACCGTAACTCGGATGTATACACTAGGTTTTCTGCTTTCTACCTGTGTGCAACTTGATTCTTTTCAAGATCCATCACATTACACAATTGTGTCTTGATTGTTCCTTTCTGTGGTTATCGGGTGCCTGTATTAAACATATGATCAAGAAAGTTTGTTGTGGTGGTGGATAGATGTCTTTCCCAAAGATATAATAGCACAATTCTAAGAAGATTCTCTTTCAAATTGTTGTAACTTACCACATCGTTAATTCTGTATTAACACGTAAAGAATTAGGTTTATTAAATGCCCAACAAAGTGAACACAGTAATGTGTGAGTATGGCACTCAGTACCAACTATAGCCAATGTAATTGACCCAACAACAAAATATGTTCCTCAGGAAAGCTCAGACCTTGCAGCCAGCCTTCCTTTTGGGTAAAGAAGGAACAAGTGTGGGATCTCCATACACCTGACAAGTCTTCAAATCAGCAAACGTTTGAGACTATTTCACTGTACAGTATAGGAAAGTGGTCATCTTAAAGCCAGAAAGGTCTTGAGCTCCTCTTCTGCATAGCATTAAAATGTATTTTTTGTAATTTGGTATTTATTTATTGATCAAATCACATATATACTTTCCTGTTAGATTGTAATTCTAGGGAAGCAGGGATAATATCTGCCTTATTTTTATATTCCCAGTGTCCAGAACACAGAAGATGTTCAATAAACGTTTGTCAAATTACTAGTAGAATAGAATAGAATAAGCAAGGAGGAGTACGATAGCAAAATATTCATATCTCTGACAGACTAGCAAAATTGTAAATGTATTGCCTTTAAAAATAAAAACTATGCTATATTCATCTGTAAAACCTCAACACGTACTCACATGGTGGCTTCTGTTTATAATATGCTTAACTATCGTTGGTTTTAATTAGTTAATAAATTAATTAAATGTATACCTTTTTGAGGGCTACTATTTCCCCAGTTTGCAAGGGTGACAATATTTATTTTAATACAAAAGTAATTAGGGATAGTAGTATGTGATAAAAAATGTTTAAAGAAGTTCTGAACATATATTAGCGGTCGAAATGAAGAGAAGCTTACATAAGTGAAAAAGTCTAGGAGTAAAACTGATAAGACATCATGATGGATTTGACCTCAAGAAACAGCATGATAAATACCAAGGGTGAGCAGAATAGGTTCTCATTGTTTGGCTGCATAAATGGTAAATGACTGAAAAATATAGGTCATATTGAGAGACTGGGGTGAGTTGGATAAAACAATCACTTTTCAAATTTTGAAATTGTCATAGTCTACACCTTGGACTAAGTATCACTGTATGGTGTGTGACTTCTGTGGCTGCTCTCTTTCTTATTTCTTTTTCAAAAATCAGCATCTCGGTAGTCGAGGTGAGGAGCTGATATCATCCTTTAAGAAAGGCTATTTTTACTTAGATGTACATAGTCTTCTAAGGGTATATAATAGTTTTAAATTTGTCATCCTAGTTTGACAAGATCTATAACATGATATTTTCTCAAAAATTACAAGTATCTAGTTAGTTTTCTAAATCTTCTACAATTTTGGCTTTTTCAATGCAAAAATATATTTAACTATGCAATCCTTGACAATTTCTCACTATGCATATTTTTGTGTATTTTTCTTTTAAAAATGTTTGACAACAAGCCTATAAATTTAGGATTTTACATATTACAAAAGAGTAATATTTCAAAAAAATATATTCCTGTTCTTACGGAGCCAAAAATTTTCTTCCACCTTTCAAAGTGAGACATTTTTGTATATGTAAGTCCAGTAGGAGTCATTTTTGACTCGTGATATGTTGTCAGTGGTGCAAAATATAAAAGCTGATTTGTTATCTTTTCATTCATGTTCCAAGTATCCCTGAGTTATATATCAAGTTTTCCTCAAGATGTGGCTAGGCCTAAAATAATTGCTCTTCCAGCCTCACTTGGGATATAAAAAGCTGCTTTATGAGTTGCAAATCATTAAAACTTACACACTTCTCCTAGAGTATTCAGTAAGTCAGAGAAGTGTTTAAGCAAGGTAAACTCTTTGAAGAGGTGCTAAAAATGACAGTGAGTGGCAGCTGTGAACACACACACAGAGTAACACAAAATTTATATCTGGCTGGTATAGTTGCAGTTGGAAAAACTAAAAAAGGACCTAAATAAATGAAAATCTACACATCTTACCATTTATTTGCTAATCAACAAAATCTTTTTATTGATAGATTTCCCTTACACTCTATAAAAACATTAAGTGAATCGGCAAATGAGATAACTGATGAACATGCACTTTATTAACACTTTCTCTTTGCCTTCAAACTAAATTCTGAAATCTGTTTTTGTTGGCTTTTTTTTCACTAGTTTGACAAAGCCTAGAATTCTTGTTCTTCTAATATATTTTTGATGACAATTGAGCCAAAAAGCAGTGACAACTAGGCCTTTTGTTGATCTTTTTACAATGTAAATTATACATAGATTATGTAGTCATCAGCATGGGCCACAATATCTTGATACCCCTTGTGTGTCCCTCAAAAAGGTATGTCCTGGGGCTGGCCTGGTGGGGTAGTGGTTAAGGATGAATTATGCAGTTATATGACCGTCAGCATTATGGAGGGAATAATCCTTGTTAATAATATTTATTGTGTGATTCTTTTATATCTGTGAGCAGTTTTAGACACAATTTCTATTTCATCCTGATACAAGTCCAATGAGATTTGCACAATTTTTTGCAATAGTAAATATTTTCCTTAATTCAATTTACTATATCAATTATTTTAATGATTCCCCCATTTGAGAGGCCTCCCCTTTGTCTGGGAAAATTCCACCATTTCTAGAGTTCTTAAAGCTGTGGCTTTAGGCTGCAATAGAGAAGTGTGAATTGGATTTTCCTTTTCTTAGAAGCCTTTAACAGGTAGATTAATTCTGCTCTGCCTCTAGAATTTCAATACACTAAAGAAAGGAATCACTGAGCTTCCCAAAAGGAATTATAATTTTCTGAGAAACTCATATTGTTGTTATATCACACCAGAAGGACTTTCAGGACTAAAAGGTCATGTGGTTCTTTCCTCATGGAGGCAGACGGATTAATTCTCTCTTCTCTGGGACCCTATGCAATGAATCTGTTCTCATGTTTCTAGACCACGTCAGACAGCTCCTGTGCAAAGAGACTCTAATCATTACCTTCTCTATCATAAAATTAGTTTTTAATTAGAATGATGAATTAATTTTTTTTAAATATTTGGTCCTTCTAGATTTGGAGAGATCTAGGAAAAATGAATTCTAATTTTCTTTAGATTCGCTTATTTTCCATTTTCTATTTTAAAGTATTTCAGACAAGAATCAGTCACTATTACTTTAAAAAGACCAAATGAGAGCATTACGGATCAGCTAAAGGACTGTATAAATCAAATGTTTGAAGGAGAGTCAAAGTACCTTAAAAAGTTAAAAAGATTTCCAAGAAGATGTAGCATATCTAAATGGATAGTAAAACCAAATTAGAGGATTATTTACTCATTTAAAGGAACTTTTATGTGTAAAGCAGCAAGAAGCCTTAGGCACAGATGTTTTTCACATGAATCCAGTTTTTGGGAAGTCATTTCTACAGTCATTATTGAGTAATTATTACATCTTTGTGCTAAGCTCATACGACACTGTGTATAAGGTTTACATGGGTATGGAACATATCACTGACTCAAATGTCAAGAAAACAATGTTTATGCAAAAAAAATAAGCATATATGTGGGCAAAGTATACATCTGTTGCCAGTGTATAATTGAGGTGAAGAGAGATTAGATTTCCAATTAAAATTCATTCCCTGCTACAATGTTCACAATATTAATAAAATATGTCTTGTGTTGTTCATTCAATAAATGCATTTTTTTGCATATGTATACATGTGTCAGCCATGACTTTTAAATGCTGGAGATAAGTGAGGTAATCTGTGGGTGTATTCTTCTGGGGAAGATAAGTAAAATGGATAATTAAAATAAATTAGGTGGTCAATACAGATGTATTAAATCGATATACTATTATTTGTTCATTTGTTGAGCAATTACTAACAAATAGGTAGTAGTTACGGATGTACAGATAGATACATCACAATTTCTACCCTTAAGGACCTCACAGTTCAACTGGGGGGGGGGGGGGGGGGGGGAAGGGCATACATTCAGTAAAACATGACAGCATAATCTGGTGATTCAGTGGTGGAAGTATGCAGACAGTGGCAATAGAACAGACAGAAGGTACATGAGGCCCAAATTTCAGAGGAGTCAGGAAAACTTTCTTTAAGATAAGACTAGAGAGGTAAGTAGTATCCAGAGTGTTGATAGATGTAAATACCATATTAAAGAATTTAGGCATTGTCTTGTGCTGATGGGGAGTCCCCGAAGGGAACTAAGCTGAGAAGTGACATGGTCTGGCTGTACTTTAAATAAAGCATTCTGGCTGCAGTATGGAAGAATGAATTTAAGGGAGACAGGCAGAAAGACCAATTAAGAAATGTTTGCTGTGGTCTACATGAGCGAAGATAAAGACCAAATCAAAGAAACGGTAGTAAGACAAAGAATGGGGGCAAAAGTCAATAAGGATTCAGAAGGGATTGTTAACTGAAGGTAGAATGTAATATTAACTAAGATAAGATAAGAATAAAAATGACAAATAACTATGTATGGCTAGAGCAAAATCAAATAAGGATGTACATGATGAAGTATATTTGGGAATAGAGAAACAGAGTGAATGTATTTTCCATGTTTGTGGAACAAGTAAAACAACCACATGTAGATAGGCAGCAGAAGCTGAATATACGTCTCAAGTAAAAAGAAGTTTGACCTACCAGTATAAAGTTAGGAATTGGCATTTCTTTGCTATTAGGATCACAAGAATGTGTGAGATCTTTAAGGAGAGTATGCAGACTGTGAGAATTGCTCCTAAATACCAACATATAGAGGCAAGAAGAGAAAGAGAAGCCTACCAAGGCGAATGAGATGTACAGAAAAGTGTGACAATGAGCAGAAGAGTGCAATGTCCCAGCCATGAAAGGAATTCAGAAAGGGAGAAGAAGCAGCAGTGCTCTAGCAGTCAGGGTCTACTCAGCGGGCAGACAGAAAACATCACATATGTTTTAAGCAGGAAGGTATTTAAGCTGATAATTGGTTTTTACAAAATTGTTAGAAGCCTTGAAGGTTCAGGTTCCAGTCTACGTCTTCTAGAATGTTACTCAGAAAAAAAGAGATAATATCTTCAAAGCCATCACTAGAGCTATAAAAAAACAAGAAGCTACCTGAGCTTCTCCAAATAACTCTCACAACTGGAATGCTGGAGAATGGGTGCACAAAACTGAGACCACTCCATGAGTTAGAAAATTAGATCAAGAGTCTGTTGCTGATGTCAGTTCCTGACAGCAGGATGTTGGACAATGGGCACTAGGACACAAGTGAAATTTACCCACCCATTTCCATATCTTGTTTACTAGCGGCAGTAGTCACAGGCCACAGGGAACTGGTCTCCACTTCACTTACTCTTTCCTAATCTCGCTCGAGTGCATCTAATTGGAGAAACCCATTTCACATCTAAAATCATAGCTGCAAGACAGCTGGTGAAGTATAGATTTTAGCTTTCCTGTTTCTTTCCAAATAATAATGTGAAATGGGGTTTAAGAAAGTCAATCTGAAGAATACATCTACAGGCATCAAAAATAGTATAATCTTTTACCAAGAAAAATATCAATTGATTATATCAATTAAGATTCATTTGTGACCATAACAAAAAGAAATTCAGTGTCATGGGGAAAACAAAGCCATGTTAGGGGGACTCAGGGAAATATAAGGCAGACAATAAAATGCAAAGAATAATTGAAAATTGTTCTTGATTAATTTTCAAAGAAGGGAGAGGAAAATGCATTGGGTTTTAATATAAGAAACAGAAAGAAGAGGGTTTTGTTGTTGTTCATTTTTTTTTGTTTAGGAAGAGAATATTTAAGCATATCTATGCACTGAGGGAAAGTTACTAATAGGAGATTACACATAAAATAGGGGAAAGAGGGTATTATTGAGTCAGCAATTTCCCTCAAGAGAGAAAAAGAAATTAAGTTAAGGAACCATAAAGAGGTGTTTAGAGAAATCTCTATTCATATCTTTTGCCCATTTTTTAAATTGGGTTGTTGTTTTTTTTGTTATTGAGATGTATGTGTTCTTTGTATATTTTGGTTATTAATCCCTTATCTGACATGTGGTTTGCAAATATCTTCTCCCAATTCTTAGGTTGTCTTTTTGTTTTGTTGACGGTTTCCTTCGCTGTGCAGAATCTTGTTAGTTTGATGTAGTCCCATTTGTTCATTTTTCCTTTTGTTTCTCTTGCCCTGCTCGGCCATTTGTGACAACATGAATGGACCTTGAGGGTATTAAGCTAAGGGAAATAAGTCAGAGGGAGAAAGTCAAATACCTTATGATCTCACTCATAAGCAGAAGATAAAAACCATGACAAACAAACACATAGCAATAGAGATTGGATTGGTGGTTACCATAGGGGAAGGGGGAAGGGGGGAGGGCAAAAGGGATGATTAGGGTCACATGTGAGGTGATGGACTATAATTAGTTTTTGGGTGGTGAACATGATGTAATCTACACAAAATTCAGAATATATTACAATGCACATCTGAAAGCTATATAATGTTATAATCCAATGTTATTGCAATAAAATAAATTTTTGAAAAAGAGGTTTTTACCTCAAATAGAAAGAAGAAAACCTCATCTTTAAGACTGATATAGAAAAGAATAATGAATATGGCATAGATATGTTTTCAGGTGTGTGTAAGAAGAGTGAGATTGTCATTAATGATCCTAGACTTTGTTTGTTCTGTTTTGTTTCTTTATTTTTACTTGGTGGAGGAAGTAAGATCATCCAACGAAAATTAGATAAATGGAAACTGAGTCAGAGGACATAGGAAAGTCATGAAAGTTTAGAATAACCTTTGAGAGGAATCAGAGATGGAGCTAACCAGGACCAGTAAAAGTATTTACCAGATTTAGTGTGGTCCACTCAAGGTTACTGACCATTATATCTTCTCTAGTGTGGTGCTTGTCTTAGCAGCACTTATTCAGCCAAGTATATGTGCAGAGAATGTAGATCGTAGCATTGGTTCAGGAGTGATTTTTGATGGATGAATGTGGTATAATTATGGATGCAAAAGAATCTAGGGTACCAAGAGATGTGTTTAGATCCTTGATATGAGATTCAGGAAGGAGGGAAGGAACAGGAGGCATCTGATAGATTCCAGAAATGAGATAACAAGGTCTTGGAAGATTTGATGAGATAAAGTAGAGGAAATAAAGGAGTAAAATTGCTGACAAAACAGTAAGTCATGGTCAGAGAACAGGCAGATTACATTTTAAAGTTCTGAGCTTGACCAGTTCAAGTTAGGAAAACTTGCAACATCTGGCCTTAAAGAGAGGTCAAATTTGTGTAAACAGGGATGGCAATTCAAGCTGTAAAAGCAATAGGAATGAAGACTAAGCTCTTGGTTGGGATTTTACAGGTAGATGCTAAAGACCACCCAAACAATGAAATGCTGTTGCATAAATCTGAAGTGTGGGATCCACACACAGAAGTCTGAAGTAAATGTAGAATAAGATCAGAGCAGCTGTGAATAGCACAGAAAGAAGAGGGAAGTGTAATTTTTAAAGGAGTGGTAGTTTTGACACGAAGTAGAATACTTATCTGGAAGTGTCGTTGTGAAGGTGGAGAGTGGCAACCTACTTTCCAACTTCGACTATTTGGGTGTGGAAATATGATCAGTTATAGCTTTAAAAATTTTTAAGGTAATCATTTTAATCACAATTAATGCCAAAAACAAGGAAGAAATAGAGGCAATTATTAAATATTGGGCAGAGGTAAATTCTATATTGGTGTAATTCCATAACAAAGTGTTTCCTATTCTGTAATAAAATTTAAGAAAAAGAAATGTTTTAATAAATGCAACAGTGACATTTGTTTCATGAAGTTCATTTTTATTATCTTCTTAGATAATCTATTTCTAACATTTTTGGAGTTAAAATTTTCTTTATTTTCTGAAAAGTGATAGTAGATTATTATACTTTTTTTAGAAATGTTTTCTTTAAAAAAAGTTAACTCCAAAATATTTTATGAAATTTTATCATTGGTGGTATCCAATATCCTGAAAGCTACTTCTAAAAAATACCACCTTTCATAGTGTCTTAGTTCACATCGATCTCTCTGTATTTCTTTTTTTCTCATAGTCGGGGGCTTCTCACACTCATTGCATAAAATATAGCCAAAAACTCTGCTACAATTGATTGAATAGGGTTTGGCCCCTGTCTCAGGAGGGGTTCCTAGGGAGTAGACTGTAAGATGGAGATTAACATCTAGGGAAAGGAAGGAGAAATAGTTGGTCAGAGGGTAAAATTGAGCCACGATGCAGTCCCAACACAGAACTCAGCTGTCCCCAATGGGAGCTTTGAGGTTGCAATGGCCTCAGAGTTGCTTGGAGGTGGAGCTAAGAGGGCTAGGCCTTTATATCTCTTCATTGATCAGTCATTGGATGTTGACTGCCCTGAAAGGAGACATGATTGAGACAAGGCAGTGTTCTTCAGTCAAAACCATCCTCAAAAAAGAGCTAAAGCTGAAGGCCATCTTTTGCAACCCTCTCAAAAGCTGGGAAAAAGAAATCTTGCATTTCTGAAGGGGAATCTGGATGGCACATCACAACTTTACCAGTGCACCTGAAAAACCCGGGTAAACTTCAGGCCCTTTTATAGGAATTTAGCACTAGGACCAGTTCTGTCAATCTGGATAGCTGTATCAAGTATTCTTAACTAACATAATTAATCTCCTTATTACTTATTATATGCTACTGATACAGATTTGGAAGATTCTGGCCAAAAGTGTGAAGAGAGTTATGTAAAATACGTACAAAAGTTGAGTGAGTTTAAATAATAAGGGCTTAGTTTTTACAACAAAGAGTTAAAAATAACTGCTTCATATATTATACATACTCAATATATACTTGTGGAGTGAATATGTAAATAATTAAAAGGAGTAAATCCTAAATGGAACTCGTGGCCTGGTTAGGATTATTTTGGATGAGACCAATTAAATATTAATTTACATTATAGCCAATATATAAAATCTGGGTATGATATAATAACTAGGTTTATTTTTTATTCTTATTAACTACAAATGGCCAAAACGTATGAGTAACTACTAATGTATGATAATGCATATTAAGTCAAATGAAATTTTTCTTTGCCTTTCAAAATCATTTAGGAAAAGATTCCAGGGCTTAACTAAATAGGCTTTCAAAATAGTTTCCGTTTGTTCTATTTACAAGAAAACTTTTCTTTTGACATATAAGTTTTATGTTTTTAAATGGATAGACTTCTACATAAGGTAAATCAGCTGATACTTGCCAAGATTTTATCCAGGGACTTTACAGGTAATTCTCTGCAGATTTTTAATCCTCCTAATGAGTCGACAATCAGCTATCAAGGAGAAAATGAAAACTTGCATGTTAGATTTGGTATCTCTAAAAAGGCAACATTGCAGGACAAGGAAATCAAACATTCAGGTTTTAAATAACTAGATAGTTGTACATTAAATTGTTAACAGCAAGAAGTTTTTCATCTCTAAAACCCTATTAGGAAAAGAAATTCATGTTTTATTACAATAAGCTGTCAGTTGATTCTTTCAAAAGCATTATATATAAATTAGCCATTCTAAATATTGCAAAAATTATACTCTAAATAATCTTATAAATCATATGTAACACAAAAGTGCTTCCAGTGTTGGCAAAGAAAATGTTTTAAAATGCTCCTGGTGTCTGGTGTTTAACAAGAGATTTATTTCAAAGAATACAAATCAAAATGTTTATTCCTATGGCTGTTTATATAAAAACACACATCATGCTGCTCCAGTGAAAGTATGATTATTTCATATTTCTAATAACGATAATTTTATTTAATAGTGCTACACATTTTTTGTAGTCTCTGTGTCATTTCTATATGAAGATGCAATATTAACAATGCAAAGTTTTCTAGATTCTATTTTTAATATATTTTTAAATGGTAGAGAAAACAATAATGATTCTAATGTAGTGAAAATAAAAATTTTGTAATATTTCAGAGTAGTATGACTTTTTGAATGGCAGTGTGAGGAGCTGCTTAGGCGTCCACCAAAGGGAGAAATATTTATTCAAGAAAATCTACTAAATCTCGGTAAGGATAAAAACAGTGAGAGTCTGTGGCAGTTAAGCCATAACCACTCCATCCACACTTCCTCACATCAGCTAGACGAAAGACTAGACGAAATCACCCAAGCAGAACAGAAAAGAGAAAAAGAAAAGAATTAGACAGAATGAGAACAGTCTAAGGGAACTCTGGGACAATATCAAGCGTGCTAACATTCGGATTATAGGTGTCCCAGAAGGAGAAGAGAGAGACAAAGGGGCAGAAAATTTATTTGTTGAAATAATAGATGAAAATTTTCCTAACCTCAGGAAGGAAACAGGCATCCAAGTTCAGGAAGCACAGAGAGCTCCAAACAAGATAAGCCCAAAGAGGCCCACACCAAGACATATTAAAATTAAAATGTCCAAAATTAAAGACAAAGAGAGAATCCTAAAAGCAGCAAGAGAAAGGCCACAAGTGACATATAAAGGGAAGCCCATCAGGCTATCAGCGGACCGAGACATTACAGGCGAGAAGAGAATGGCACAACATATTTAAAGTGCTAAAAGGAAAAAACCTACAGCCAAGAATACTCTATCCATCAAGGTTGTCATTCAGAAAGGAGAGATAAAGAGCTTCCCAGACAAGCCAAAATTAAAGGAGTTTACCACCAAGAAACCAGTTCTGCAAGAAATGCTGAAGGGATTTATTTAAGTGGGAAAGCAATGACCACAAATAGAGATTAAAGAAAAATTATCAAAAAAACAAAGCAACAACAATAAAAAAACAGGCAATAAAATCACTTGTGAAAATATGGTAAAGGCAGCAGATCAACTACCTGTGAAGATAAAATGAAGATTAAAAGACAAATGTACTAAAATCACCTATTTCAATGATAAGAGGGTAATGGATAGACACACACTAAACAAGAGACTATATATGATTTGAAAAACATATAATGTGGGAGGAGGGGAGTGAAAGTAGAGCTTTTAGAAAGAGGTCAAGCTAAAGAGTCTATCTACTCAATATAGACTGTTACATGCATAGTATATTAAATAGGATCCTCATGGTAACCACAAATGGGAAACCTATAACAAAAAAGAAAAAAAGTAAGACAAAAGAAATCAAACATATTACCAAAGATAGCCATCAAACCACAAGGGAAGAGAGCAAGAGAAAAAGAAAAGAACAGAGAAGAACTACTAAAACACCCAGAAAAAAAAAGTGACAAAATGGCAATAAATACATAATATCAATAGCTACTTTAAATGTCAATGGACTAAATGCTCCAATCAAATGCCATAGGGTGGCCAATTGGATAAAAAAACAAGACCTATGTATATGCTGCATAAAGAGTCATACTTCAGACCTACAGACACTCACAAATTGGAATTGAAAGGATGGAAAAGGATATTCCATGCAAATGGCAAAGAAAAGAAAGCAGGGGTAACAATACTCATATCAGACAAAATAGACTTTAAAACAAAAACTGTAACAAGAAACAAAGACAGGCACTACATAATGATAAAGGGAACAATCCAACAAGAAAACATAACACTTGTAAATATCTATGCACCCAACATAGGAGCACCTAAATATATAAAGGAATTATTAACAGACATAAAAGGAGAAATAGACAGTAATAATAGTAGGGGACTATAGCACTCTATCTGCCTACACCAATGGATAGATCATCCAAACAGAAGATCAGTAAGGAAACACTGGCCTTAAAGGGCACATTAGCCCAGATGGACTTAGTACATATACACAGAACATTCCATCCCAAAACCACAGAATACACATTCTTTTCAAACGTCCATGGAACATTCTCCAGGATTGATCACATATTAGGCCACAAAACAAGTCTCAAAATATATTATGAGGTACATCCAAAAATTAATTTATTCATTAAAATTTAATAAAATTTTTAAAAGTTTTTATAGTTTTGATCCAGTATGTACACTTTTGATAATCAAGACCAAAGAAATAGAAAGCTACAGAGAAAGCTTTATACAAAATATGTTTATAATATATACACTATATATTATAATATAGTATATGCATTATATATTACAATATAGTATATAATCACACAATGAACTATCATTCATTCATAAAAAAGAATGAAGTATTGATTCATGCTACAATATGTATAACCTTGAAAACATTACGCTAGGTGAAAGAAGCCAGACACAAAAGATCACGTATCGTATGATATTTTTAAGACATGTCTAGCATATGAGACGCTGTGAAGATAGAATGTAGATAAGTAGCTGTTTAGCACTAGGGTGAATGGGCGGGGGACAACAGGAAATGGTGTAATGGATGTAGCATTTCTTTTGGAGATGATTAAAATGTTCTAAAATTGATTGTGGTAATGGTAGCACAACTCTGAATATTCTAAAGTGCCATTGAATTGTATGCTTAAATAGGTGAATTGTATGGTAGTTGAATTATACGCCAATAAAGCTGCTATTAGGAAAATGATTTAGGAAAACTGCTCATAAGAGAACTTTGCAGAAGTACTTTATTGCTACAATATCCTCTTCTACTCTTAATTTTTCATATTTCAATTATCTGGTTGCATAGTTTATCTCTTAATTTAGGTCATTTTAAGAAGACCAATCAATTATGCGAATGAGGCTAGAGATTATTACTCTCCTAAACAAATCAAAAATTCCACCACAAATTTTCTATCTCTGTTATTAGTTTTCACTGTCTATCCTACTGTTATTAGCATGCTGTGGCACTTAACTTTATTTAATAACTTTGAATATGAAGAGAAAGTAAAATAGAAACGGATCATTTCCTGTTGAGCTCTATGTGACTTCTGGTAACTATTACCGCTTTAAAGATCCTAGTTTTTGGTTTTGCTTTGTAGACCATACAACTAGAACCTTTCCTTTAAGTAACTAACCAGTGATGTTATGATATGGATAATGTTTTAAATCCAAATATTAATAGCATAGTAAATTTAATTCACGTCAATTTTATAGAAATATAGTGATTTATTAAAATAACACCATGCTTTGGTGGTATATTTACCATAAAAGTAATTTTAATGAAATAATCTAAAAATAACATTTGAAGGCAAATAAGCAGGTGAAATTGTCACTTAATCCTTTATGTGTTATTGAAACCATAATAACTTTATTAATCTACATTTGAGGTTATACTAGTCCTAAATTCACAACTCTTCTGGTTCATCCAGCTCTTAAATCATCTGTCTCGTATCAGAGATTCAGGCCTATCCAATAGTACAACATCTTTGTTAGCTTGTCCCCATCCTTGCCCTTCTTATTTGAGACATACCAACCTTCTAAATGACACATCTTTTGCACAGTCCTACTAAGAACTGACAGTGTATTTGCTTAATTGTTTATTTTATCTGGTTGTAAATATGGTCACCTGCATGAGCATACCTGCCACCCCTTCAAGTCCAATCTGTTTTCCATTTGCTTCTTTAAGGATGAGCTGTGGCTGAAGACGGATTGTGCAGGGCAGAGCAAAGAGGACGGTATCAGGCCTCAGGCAGCATTACAGAACAAAGGAATGGGTGGACCAAGCAATAGAACTTTGCCTACAGAACTCCTGTGTCTGCCTATATGTGCAGTCATAAGAGACCTGCTGGTTTCTTTGCCTCTGAATAAATTTCAAGAGAGCTACAATGATGACATGACTTTCTCCCTAACCCCGTGGTTGGTTGATAAAGGACTATACCACATAACTTCTGGGAGGGGAGAACAAAGAATCTTTTTCCTGGTGCCTCAACAATGAACTGACAACTTGCCATTGGTACATTAACAGTCAACAGATCAGAGACTGCTCACTTACTTCTTGTGGATTTGCTCAAGATTTCTCCCAATAATCTCAGAAAGTGAATTAGATACATGAGGAACAAATCTTCTAATTGTTTCTCAAGATACATTCTCCTACTTCTTCTTTGAATAACCAAATCCCCAAAATATAGCTGTGTAATGGTTATCACCCATATTACCTGGCTTCCTTTGAACTTGGTGTGGCCATATGATTAGTGGTGTAATAGAATATGAGCAGAAGAGGTGCAATTTTCAAGTCATTTCATTAAAAACTTCTTTCTCTGGAGTACCACAAAAACATACTAATTTTTGAGGAAATGGTCGAGGAAAATTCAAAGATCACCTTTAAGCCCTGAATTATTCCAATTGATAGAAAAAGAAATTAATTCCTGTCTTGTTTGAGCTTCTCATGTTGGGTATTTTTGCTAAAGTAGCTTAAGTTGTACTCTGATTAATATAGTAGGCAAAGGAGATAACAATGCACCTAAAATAACTAAGCTATCAAGAAACAAAACACTCAGATGAAGAGCTCCCAGATAACCAAAATCACTAGCCAAGGAAGATTTCACTTAGACCAAACATTCACACCCACAGACATTTCCTAAAACTAAGATGCAGGAGTTTCCAATTTTAAAATGGAGTAAATGAATTAATGACAAGCTGCTGGTTATTACTATGACCTCAATTAAAGGCTGAAATAATGGGTCATATGAATAAGAGGATAGATTCCAAATTGAGAGAAAAAGAAGGGCAAAAAGTATTTTTTAAGCAGTAAGCCTTAAAATAGATAAATATATATTGAAAATGATGGTGTGACTGAATCTTGTAATCTAATGGTAAATAATTCTATAATAGGATAGATATGTTACAACTGAATTAAAATGTCCATACCGTCTCAGGGAACTCTTGGAGTTAGTTGGGAGAAGGGTAACTAAACACATTCTAAAGGTCTCCTTTTATTTGAGGATAGTGTAAACAGATGGGGACTAGGGCATCTTGGTGAAGGACATAGACGGTATCTTGCTTTCACTTATTACTATCGTTATTATTATTTGGTAGGGAAGACTGGCCCTGAGCTAACATCTGTGTCAATCTTCCTCTATTTCGTATGTGGGACACTGCCACAGATTGGCTTGATGAGCAATGTATAGGCCCCGCTCCTGGGATCTGAACCTGCAAACACTGGGCCACCAAAGCGGATTGTGCGAGCTTAACCTCTATGCCACCAGGCAAGCCCCACTTATTATTTTTAAAAAGCATTTGTACAAATGAGGAAAAACAAATTAATAGCAACAAACACCAAAAATAAGGAAAATGAAAAAAACTCACTGTAAAACAAACAGTACTCCAACGGATGGCAGGCATATGACTCAGGACATCTGTGTTAACTAGTGTTAACTTCAATGCCTGTCCATTCTCCTATTGGATTGAGAATCAGAACCCATCCACATGTTGTTTCAAATACGTTTTTGAAGGACTTTCAGTAGCTTAAATATAGAGATACGGGTAGTTTGACATTAAAAGACTGGAAAAAGATACATCATGAAAGAGTGCCATAAGAAAAGCTTGTGACTATATTAGCATCTGACAAAAATAGACTTTAAGATATACTACTTCAGAAAAGGAGGATATTTCATCCTATTCAAAATCCCAATTCAATTTTTGCAGAAATTGCTAAGCTTATTCTAAAAGTTATATGGAAAGGAAAAAGAGATATAATGACCAAAACAATTTTTAAATAGAGGACCAAATAAAATTCTCATGACCTAATTTCAAGTTCCAATATAAAGCTGCTGTAATCAAGACAGTGTGGTGCTCACATAAGAATAGACATATAGGTCAATGGAATAGACTAAAGAGTTGAGAAATAAACCTACAAATATTTGATAACTTGATTTTTAACAACGGTACCAATGTGATTCATAGGGAAATGGTATTTTTTTAAACGGAAGCTGCTGAACATATGGATATCTATATGGAGGGGAAAAAGAAGTTGGGCCTTCACATCATACACAAATGCTTAAAAAATGAATCATGGAGGCCAGCCTGGTGGTGCAGTGGTTAAGTTCGCCTGTTCCACTTCAGCAGCCCAAGTTTCCCAGTTTCGGATCCCAGGTGTGGACCTACACACGATTTGTCAATCCATGCTGTGGCAGATGTCCCACATATAAAGTAGAGAAAGAGGGGCACGGATGTTAGCTCAGGGCCAGTCTTCCCCAGCAAAAAGAGGAGAATTGGCAGCAGATGTTAGCTCAGGGCTAATCTTCCTCAAAAAAAAAAAAAAAAAAAAAACACGAATCATGGTCCTAAATGTAAAGCCGAAAACTGGGTACCACAAATACAGATAGGTTATGTTTTCATTTTCACTGCTTTCACATCTATTCTAATTTTGCTTGTTTCTTCTTTAACTCGTGGGTTATTTAGGAAAGTGTTGTTAATTTCCAAATATTGGGGATTATACCAGATATCCTTCAGTTATTAATTGCTCATTTAATTCTATTTTAGTCACATACTATGCCCCATATGATTTCAATTATTTCCTTTATTTACTGAGATGTTTCATGGCCCAGAAATTGGTCCATTTTTGTGATTGTTCCCTGAGCACTTGGAAAAAATGTGTACTGATTTTATTGTGTGGAGTATTACAAAAATATTGATTAGATCAATTTGATTATTAGAGTTGTTCAAGTCTTCTATATCTTTACTAACTTTTTTCACTCTACTCATTCAAAAAATTATGGAGAGAGGAGATAGAAAGAAGAAAAAAGGATATGGACCATGCAAACATTAATCTAGGAAAGATAATGTCACACTGGTATAACATAGTTAAACCAGTTTTCTTTTGATTAAAGTCTACTTAGTGTATATTTTTCCATTCCTTTACCTTTAACCTTTTTCTGTCTTTTTATTTGAAATGTGTTTCTTGTAGACGTTATAAAGCTGAGTGTTGCTTTCTTCTTTAGTCTCATGGTATCTGGAGTATAAGCCCTCTTGTGTTTAATGAACTTATTGATACGGTTGGACTTAATCTACCACCCTGTTATTTGTGCTGTACTTGTTCCCTCTATATTTTATTCCTTTTTTCAAGTTTTTCTTGTCTTCTTTTGGATTAATTTGTATTTTTACTATTCAATTTCATCTCCTCCATTGCCTTATTAGCTATACTTACCTTTAAAAAAATCTTCTTAGTGTTTACCATATTCATCCTTAACCTACCACAGCCTAACTTTAAATAATATTATGCTATATCATGCATAGCGTAGGCATATTATACAAGCATATGTATAGTAGTACACATCAGTATTTCCCCCTTTCATCCATTGTGCTCTTGTCACTCATTTTACTTGCACATACGTGATAAAATGCACCGAAGCTTTCATTTTTGCTTTCAACAATCTGTTATATTTAAAGAAATTTAAAAACAGGGAAAATTATTTACTTTATTTACCCACATACCTACTATTTCTGGCACTCTCCATTCCTTTGTGTGGATATACGTTTTTATCTGGTATCATTTCCTTTCTCCTTGGGTACGATGCATTCTAAGGTTAGGGTATTGTTCTTCAAGATGCAATATATTCTTGAAACTAAAAGCTATTAAATGGTTCTATGTTCCAAAATAGGTGGAAAATATGTATGTTAGAACTAAGGAGAAGTGGGATGGATGTTTCAATTTTTCTACTAGTGATCCTCTTGGAAAATTTACTCTCCTTGACCCTGAAATATGAGACTTTGCTGGAATAGATGTCTGGCTCCTGGGAGTGAGCTGTGCTTCTACCAGAACAGCACAAAAAGAGTTCCACTAAAGTGCTGTTTCTATGATTCAGGTTAGACTTTTGTTCACTTGATGTAGAACTTTTCTGCTTTTATGGATTAAGTAAGAGTTTAGTGGGCTTCCTATTGATTTCACTTCTGGGAAAACCATGATCAACCAGCCAATGCCAGAGGTCTTCATGAGTCAGACTATGCTGACTATTGCTTTGAATCTGCCACGCATTACTGTAACTACAAACCCTCATACATGGCATAGTAGAGCAGTAGAGAAAGTATAGAGTTTTTAGTTATCTATGCTGTGACAGTTGAACATCACTTGGGAGAAAAAATAAGAGATCTATTACTGGAAAATCAATTGCAGATGGATTAAGGATTTAACTGTAAATAGAAAATCTTAAAAACTTTAAAAACAGAATATAGGAGAATACCTTTATTGCTTTAGCAGGGAGGGGGTGGATAATATTTATAGATATGAAGTTTGGAAATCAAAAAGAAAAGACTGATACACTCAGTGTCTTGCAACACAGAATTCGTTATCAGAATACGTTAATAATTCCAATGGCTCAATAAGAAGAACAGAAAAAAATGCGGAAGAAAAACAGACAAAAAACATTGTGTTATCTTGGAAGTTAGGTAAGAAGCACCAACAAATAGCACACCTAAATTAATTCCTATGACAGTACAAAATACAATGTTTCAAATCCAGTGCTACAATGTTTTGAGTTACTTTCCTTCTTGGCCATTAGCTGAAAACTTTAGAAGTATATAAGGTTCAGCTATGTAGAATGACTTTGTAGAAATTATAGTGGGAATATTAGTAGAATACTTCTATTTTTAAGAGTAAAATGTCTCCCAAAGCCTTTAATAGAGATATTTTCAAATTGTTGAGTAAATAAAGTCACTTGCAAGAGAAAACATCCTCAGAAATGCAATGCATATTCTGATAGAAGATAAAATGATACTTAAAGAAAACTGGGTGGTGGAAATATCTGTTGTAATAATGGAGAGTGAAATAGAGTATTGAGCTGTCAGAATCTTTTCCTTTTACAGATGCTAATAGCCCTTCACCCTTGGTGTAATATCCCTAGAAGTATATTTTGAGCTCTCGCTGTCTTGTGCAGCATTTCGTATCTTAGCCTTTCTTTGATAGCTGATAACTACTTTGAGTTGATAGTAGGCTGTCTCATCTTCCAAATAAAGATTATACCTTTCTGGCTCAGATAAACTCTTATGTAGCAATTCAATAATTCCAAATAAAGGCAATACTGCTATAAAGTTTAAGGAAATTTAATAACCTCTTAATTCCTGGAAACAAATCTCTAATTACTTTTCTCCAGCACAATTGATATTTACAATATGCCTTATAAAATGATAATTGCCCCCTATCTTTTTAGGAAAAAACTCCAATGTATTTTTGATAGCTCATTTACCTTCCTATGGGTGGAAGACTGGTGTTAATTCCAGCTTTATCAGCAGAACATGCAACTGAAATAGAAAGGCGGCTGAGCTCAGACAGTTTTCGATAAAGCTAAACTTGCCCTCTCGTCCTATGGCATTTAGCAGCAGTTTCTAAGCAAGAAGTTTGGTTGGTTGGTTGGTTTTGTTTTAGGGAGTGTTTTCAGTCTTTTTTACCATTTGAGAACCTCGTCTGGATGTTTTACACATTACCCTGGTATCTCTAAACCGAAAATGTGCATAGCAATTTCATCTGCCCTAGTTAAGAAAACTACACTGAAGTTATTTAAAGAGATCTTTGGTAGGTAACAAACTGTAGACAAGAACAAATTTAGTGTTAGATCAAATTGTACTGTATGGCCATTAATTTCAGATTCTAGTTACATGATATTCTTCAATTAGATCATGTAAATCTTCAATGAGTGGTTGTTGAAAACTGTCTGGATTTGAGAGGTGCCACCTATCCACATAATCTGTGCTGCACTGTTGGTGCCACAAAATGTTTTGGAAGTTGGAAGGCAATTATTTTGTTAACCAAGAACTCAACATTAAGGATTTTTTGTCTGTATTTCAAAAGTTTCAAGAAGCATACAGCTTAATATATTTTTTCTTATTTATTACATAAAGTATAATTAGTGAAATTGTAATTATACATTAATATGCATGTTCACCTTCCCTTAAAAAATAATGGAAAGCCAGGAAACAGCAAACTGGACTACACATCAAATAATAAATAGATGACAAGTCCATATATGTGGATTAATTTTTTAAAATCATTTTGTTCTTAATTTGATAGATTTTTAACTGTTTGAAATTTCTAAAATATAGTTATTCAAATTAAAAAGAAAAAATTTTCAACACTTTAAATATTTCTTTTTATACTATATATTTTTTTTAGACTGAAAACTTATCTGCTTGGGATGATAAGCATCTCATATTATTCTGAATTATGGTAACTACAAAAGAGCAGATTCAGTCAATCCGTAAGATGTATAAACATTTTTACAGAAATTTTATCCCTCTAAAAAATATACATTTTCAAAATTGAGCAAATATTGTTGATCAGAAGGCACAGAACATTACAGCAGGAAGGGACCTTGCATTTAAAAACTGAGAAACTGAAGTTCATTTAGGGACTTCCAGTTTTCCACCTCCACATCATTTTTCCTCCTGACATGTATTTCCTTTTAAGCTCTTCCATTAACACATATTTTTCATACACACAAACCAAAGATACTTACTGAAAATTACCTATGTCTAGTCCAAGATGCTGAAAATACAGAGGAAAAAATAAAAAGAACAATTATCCTTAAGAGTTTCATAGGGAAAAGGGACATGATCATAAGCATTTGTAATTACAAACTGTGTTAAGTGCCCTAAGGGAAAAGAATATGCTATGAGATCTCAGTTAACATCAGAAGGGTGAGTGGATATAAGCTGAACAGAAAAAGAGAAGCGAGAGAGGGAAAAACATCCTGGGGAGGGCCCACAGTAAAATGAGCATAATGCACTGAAGGAATTAAAAGAAAGTCCTAGTAGCTGGAAAACACAGACACATGGGGAGACTGGTATGAGATTGTGTATAGACTTGGCCTTCGTCTAAAAGCAACAAGAAGCCAACAAAAGCTTCAAAGCAGTGAAATTGTATCATCAGATTTGCATTTTATCAGGTATGGGGAACAAACCTGAGACAGGGAGGAGTGGCTGTGGAGGAGGCATATTAGGGGACATTGGCAACATTCTGGGCAAAAAAAAATGTCAGTAGGTTGTAGACTTACTGGAAGGAATAGAGGAGATAGAGAGAAATGAAAAAAATATATCGATTTGGAAGGGGAAACCACCAGGTCTTAGCGATTAGAGAATGAGAGTGAATTAGGAGGAGATGTCAAAGAAGGATCCTATAATCTTTTATTTTGCTACCAGATGTATAACGGCTCCATTCATTGAGCATCAGAATCTGGAAGGCTATGATTATAAGGGATAAATTATAAAAATTCTATTTTAAAAAGTTCAATTTGAGACGCATTTGTGACATCCTAGTTGAAATATCGAAAGTGCAGTCAAGCCTGCTTGTTTACATACCAAAAGATAAATCCCACACAAACATTTAAATCTGGGAATCATTAGTACAGAGATGTTTGAAGCCATGGGGGTAAATAAGATCACCTATGGAGACAATATTCAGAAGATAAGAATAGAAATTCTCACATTGAACAGCTGGGAAAATAAACATGAATCAGCAAAGAGATTCGACAGAGCAGCCAGGCAAACAGGAAGAAAAGAGAAGTGTGTGGTGAAATGTAAGTGAAGTTCGAGGTTCCAAAAAAGAGGAAGCGATTAATAGTGTCGAATTTTGCTAAGAGAAAAAGAATTTGAGTTTGAAAATTATCCACAGGATTTAAAGACTTGGAAGTCTATGAAAACTTACTGTGAGCTTTTTTTTGGTTGGAAAAACTGATGGAATTAAAAAAAAATACAAAATGTAGTAACTAGAGGATCTAGTACAGAGACGGCAATGAAGCAATGGGCACACGTAGCATGTAGAATGGCTTGCAGTTTTCAGAGAAGGAGAGAGTGGTAGGTGAAGAAACAAGGTCACTGGATAAATATCTGTTTTGTTCTTAATTTTTCACCTGTATAAGGATTGAGAATGTATGAACGCCAGTTCAAATAACTAAGGAAAGAGTGGAAAAATAAAGATTCTGAAAAATCAAATGACAATAGTATCAGATCCCTGACAGGTGGGAGGGATTATCATAGTGAGAATGAAGCTGAGACCCCTCTCCCTGGTCTAACAGGCAGATGGAGTAAGTGATGGGCTTAAAGTTGGTACAATAAAAATCCGTGCTGTGCTGTTCACCAGCCGTGCAGGCCTCCTAAACCTGTGTCTGCGTGAGCTTGCAATCCCTCCTTCCATGACTAAAGATTCGAGCAGGATGAATCAGCAGCAGGAAGGGATAATGGGTATCTCTCTCACACTTCTTGGCTCCACTTCTTAGAGACTGAGGGAAAAATTGACGTGGCAACCTTGGTCCTTGCCTCCCTCCACACATAGATATCACCAACAGCACAAGCCTTGTTTGATGTATAACCAAAAAGTTCTTATTCTTTGAAGTATATGAAGATTAGATGTGTAAGCCCTTTCCTGCACACACACTGCTTGGTTAAAAAGTATATAAACTACACTCCAATCTGTCGACCTCAGAGCAGTTCCTCAGAGCACTCTGTGGATGGTTCCCTGGACTTGAGTTCCTCACGTTGATTATCAAATAAACTCATTCATTTAACTTTTTCTTTTTTAAAGATTTTATTTTTTTCCTTTTTCTCCCCAAAGCCCCCCAGTACATACTTGTATATTCTTCGTTGTGGGTCCTTCTAGTTGTGGCATGTGGGACGCTGCCTCAGCGTGGTTTGATGAGCAGTGCCATGTCCACGCCCAGGATTCGAACCAATGAAACACTGGGCCGCCTGAAGCGGAGTGTGAGAACTTAACCACTCTGCCACAGGGCCAGCCCCTCATTTAACCTTTATCTAAACTCTTTATTTCAGTTGACAATAGCATCCTCCCACATAGAGTTCTAATCCTTCCTCCTCCACCTAGCCTTTCCTGTCTTTTCTCATGTCGAGCAGCATCTTTGTCTTGGAGATTATTTATAGGTCTTATTATCTATACTCGTAGTTCTCATTGCTTTTGCAGGATTCCTTTAAACTCTTAAAAATCATTAAGTCCTCCAAAGAGCATTTGTTCATGGAGATTATATCTATCAATACTTAACATATTAGTAATAAAAGTGAGAAATATTAAAAGTATTGTTATACATTTATCTCTAAATAACAGTAACAAATACATGTTAATATAAATACCACGTGTATGAAAAATAACTATATTTTCAAAAACAGTTTAAGGAGAAGAGTTGCATTATTGTATACTATTGAAAATTTTGGCTTAAGAGAACACAGCTATTTTCTCATATCTGCTCCTGCATTCAGCTTATCAATATGTGGTTTAGGTTGAATTATATGAAGAAAATCTGGCTTTTTCAAGTAATTGTGCATATTCTTCTTTGATGCTACAGCAAATCTCAACAAATCCTAGTTTCTTAAAGGTTAGGTTCAGTGAGGAAACTGAAAACATTTGAATGAATTTTTCCTTAAAATCCATTATTCTATCTTATTTTGTATGAACTTTTTATGCACACGTGATTTTGTAACATCATGCATTAGTCATCTGAAAATTATTGGGCACTGAGTTATAAAATAACTTTTTATGGGGCTCGCCCAGTGGTGCAGCAGTTAAGTGCACATGTTCTGCTTTGGCGGCCTGGCGTTCGCCAGTTTGGATCCCGGGGGCAGACATGGCACTGCTTGGCACGCCATGCTGTGGTAGGCGTCCCACGTATAAAGTAGAGGAAGATGAGCATGGATGTTAGCTCAGGGCTAGTCTTCCTCAGCAAAAAAGAGGAGGATTGGCAGCAGATGTTAGCTCAGGGCTAATCTTCCTCAAAAAAAACACACAACTTTTTATAAATAGTTATATGCCTATATGTTAATAGCACCACCAATCTCATCGGAAAAATCTTCAATTATTGGGAACCGGTCAGGCTCATTGTGGTACACAAGACTTCCTAAATTCTAATTTTTAACTGAAAGCTTGAATTTTATCTTTGGCAATGAATACTGTCAGTTGTTTTCCTTGAAGTGACATATTCATTTTGTTCATTTTGAGAAAAGATCCCTCAAATGTCTAAATCTGAAGAATCAAAGCATGTCATAGATTCTTTAAAGTTAAATAATTTTTCCTTTTAAAAAGCGGCTGCTTCAGCTCTCAAAGAATTGCACAAGTACTTTTCCTGAAGACAACCACTGCTCTTGGGTTCGCAACAGAAGCACTTTGCGTGTACTTCCTAGTTTGTTACAGGGAATATTAAAAAAGAGTCAAGATTTAATAAAACAGTAATGGAATCACTGTTTCATCAAGAACATTCTTAAGTAAAAACTGTATTCACTTTGTTTTCTGCAAGACCGTAGCAGTGAAGAACATAATGACGTCGAGGCCAGACTGGTACCATTTCCTGGATTCCTGCCAAGGAACCAGCACTGTTCCCCACTGTTGCTTTTGTCCCATCAGTGTGAGTATCGACACAGTAAAAAAGGCAAATACGTTATTTTATTAAGAAAAGTTTCTCAAACCCTCACCTCCCCTCCCAAAATTGCCCCAGGATCCCAGGGATTTGTGAAGCACAGAAAGAACTGCTGGTACATAACACTCAATCTACAACTAATCACATGATGTCTTAGAAAATTTACTCTAATGCATTTTAACCACTCCTCTATATTTTTTAATTAATTCATCTTTTTGGTATAAGTCTGTATGTTTTATGAGACTAATTCATTTTTCTCTTTTAAAATCTTTTGGTTCTTTCTATTACCATCTCTAGTTACACTTCTACTCACAGTATTCAAGAAACAGTTGACTAGGCCAATTGAATTATTTTAGCAAGCTTTCACATTCCAAAGTGAGTCTGTGTGACTGCCAATTATTCAAAGCCTGATGTGCTGAGAAGATACCACTTACATAAGAAATATTTGGTCCATTTAATTCCTTTCCATCAATTTGCTTCTTTTTACATACTCAGTTCATTTCCATTTATCTTTGTGAGAGCTCAATTGTCTTTGATGATTCAACATTAAGAAAACAGTCAAAAGAGAGAAAATATGTGTCATTCACTTTGGCAAATTATAAGAATTAAAAAGTATTGAGAAAATGAAGACCATTTCCTTGTTTTCCTAGTGAGATCTTTCCCAATGCAAAACATCAAATAGCAAAATATTGCTGTTGTATTGGGAAAACAAGGACCCTAGTTTCCTGCTTTTGGGGGGAAGAGGAAGTGGCCTTTTGCCAAAGATGGAAGCATAAGGATAGGAGTATAAGAGGGATCAAGAGTAGGCAATGGCCAGATCTCCTGTCATGTTCACAACTCAAATTTGTGACTTTCCTTCAAGAAATGACTGTCAATAGACATAAACACATGAAAAAAAACTGATGGGGGCCAGCCCCGTGGCCCAGTGGTTAAGTTCATGTTCTCCACTGCAGCGGCCCAGGGTTTCACTTGTTCGATCCTGGACCCGGACATGGCACTGCTCATCAGGCCACGTTGAGGCAGTGTCCCACTTGCCACAACTGGAAGGACCCACAACTAAAATATACAACTATGTACTGGGGGATTTGGGGAGAAAAAGCAAAAAGAAAAAAAATAGATTGGCAATAGTTGTTAACTCAGGTGCCAATCTTTAAAAAAAAAAAAAACTGATGTCCTCATTTTAGGATGTTCCATTCAACTAAAGATGTCTCTGCAAACTTGCCCTGAGAGTTTCCTAGCCTGTATAAAAGAATCCCTTTTTATATTCATTTATTTTATTTGACCACTATTTATTCAATGCTAAATACTATGATGGGGACTCTGAGCATATAAGATTGAATATAATGTGTCCCTCTCTCTAGTGTATTTATAATTTAGTGAAAAAAATAAGATTTGTTCACAAGTTACTAAATTACTAAAAAAGCAATTCATGATTAAGTCTGCAAGGGGAAGTCTGAACACAGCACTGTAGCCTTGGAGTGGAAATGAAAGTGAGGGAGGAAATGAATGAAGGGAACATTTTCAACTGGACTTTCGAAGATAGGTAGAATTTCAACAGGTTGTGGAAATTGCGAAAATATCTCAAATGTAAAAGTTGTGAAAGAAAAATGACATACCTAATAGTCAATGTGTGCTTCAGAGTTGGCAATAACCTAGATTATCTGAAGGCAATCTATAGGGATATCTTGTAGAACAGGAAAACTGACAATCTCAGAGATCTATGTTTCAATTTAGGTTTCTGTTGCTTTGCCTTTCAACAAATCATTTTCATTATATACTGTCCCTCTTTGTCTTTCTTTATCTGTTTTGCTTTGAAATCTACCTTGTCTGATATTAGTATAGCGACACCTGCTTTCTTTTGTTCATTATTAGCTTGGAGTATTGTTCTCCATCCCTTCACTCTGAGTGTGTGTTTGTCTTTGGGGCTGAGGTGTGTTTCCTGGAGGCAGCATATTGTTGGATCTTGTTCTTTGATCAATCCTGCCACTCTGTGTCTTTTGACTGGGGAGTTCAATCCATTTACATTTAGAGTGATTATTGAGACGTGGGGGCCTACCACTCCCATTTTGTGTCTTGTTTTCCGGTTTTCTTCAATTTCCTTTGTTTCTCGTCCCATGGTTTAATCTGTTCTGATGAAGAGCTGCTACTCTCTGTTGTTGTCCTTCTACTTATCTCCTCTGCTCTTGGTTTTGTAGTCCCTTTCCTTTTTTGGATTTTTCAGGAATGAGGGTTTTCCTGAGGATTTCCTGAAGAGGAGGTTTTGTGGCAATGAACTCCCTTAATTTTTGTTTATCTGGGAAAGTTTTTATTTCTCCATCGTATTTGAAGGATATTTTCGCTGGGTAGAGAATTCTCGGCTGTAGATTTTTGTCCTTCAGATTTTTGAATATATCATTCCACTCTCTTCTAGCCTGTAAAGTTTCTGCTGAGAAATCTGCTGATAGCCTGATGGGGGTTCCTTTGTAGGTTAGTTTCTTTTGCCTGGCTGTCCTTAGTATTTTCTCCTTGTCGTTGACTTTTGCTAGCTTCACTACTATATGCCGTGGAGTTGGTCTTCTTGCATTGAGAAAGTTTGGAGATCTATTGGCTTCTGTCACCTGAAGATCCATCTCTCTCACCAGATTTGGGAAGTTCTCAGCCATTATTTCTTTGAATAGGCTTTCTGCCCCTTTCTCCTTCTCTTCTCCCTCTGGTATACCTATAATCCTTACGTTGCATCTCCTAATTGTGTCTGATAATTCTCGGAGAGTTTCTTCATTTCTTTTTAGTCTTGCTTCTCTCTCCTCCTCTGCCTGCAGCAATTCTATATTGCCATCTTCCAAATTGCTAATTCTTTCCTCCATATTATTGGCCCTACTGTTCAGAGCATCTAGATTTTTCTTAATCTCCTCTATTGTGTTCTTCATTTCCAATATTTCTGTTTGGTTCTTCTTTATCGTATCAAACTCTTTTGTGACATAGCTCCTGAACTCGTTGAGTTGTCGGTCAGAATTCTCTCTTAACTCATTGAGTATTTTAATGATGGCTGTTTTGAAGTCATCATCATTTAGGTTATATATCTCATTTTCTTTGGGATTGTTTTCTGTGTATTTGTTATTTTCTTTCTGTTCTGGAGATTTAATGTATTTTTTCATATTGCTTGATGTTGTTGATTTGTGCCTCCGCATGGAGATAGAGTTTAGTTGCTCCTTTCACTTGTTTCAGCTGCTGCAGTGGGGGAGCAGCTGTTTATACTGCACCAACCAGTTGCTAACTGGGCCTGGGCCCCTCCTCATAGTCCCAGTGGTCCTTTGGATTCCCTCCTCTGCCGTGGGGGCCATCACAGGGGGGCTTCCGGCTGCTGGTGCCTACTGTTGCAGCCCACCTAGACGTGCTCCCTCCTTAAGGTCTGCAACGGTGTTATGGGCTTTTCCAGCGGCCATGGGTGGGATCACTTATATTTGTCGCTCCGTTGCTGTCGGCACCCACAAAATCTCACTTGTCCACTATGGGTCGCAGGAGAGCTATTGGCATCTTCTACAGTCTGTGGTTAGTTCACCTAGCTATGCTACTTTTGTCCTGGGGTCTTCCAGCCTTGTGGCTGCCAGCTGGGTGCTTTCTACTGGTGCTGTGCAGAGGCTTTCCCTGAGGCTGCTGTGAGCCTGTAGGGTTTCCCCCTAGGCTATGGAGCTGGGTCGCTGGAACTCCCCCCAGCCCCAGTCCTGTTCCCCAGGAACTCGGGGAGCCCTTTGCCCTGACTTGGGGGGATAGCCGGAGATCCTGATTTCAGTGGTAGCTGGTCAGCTGCTACCCTGCCTAATATTCTCCTCTCCGGGACCCTCCCGGTATTGTGGATGCTGGGAGCAGCCCCTCCGCTAATAGCAGACAGAGAGTTTTGTCTGCTGCCTGGGCAGAACTCTGGATCTTTCCCTCTGGGGTGCGGAGCGGGCCTCTGGAGCTTCACCCAGCCCCAGTCCTCTCCAAGATCTCTGGCAATCCCTAGCCCCACGGGGCGGGCAACGGCAGCTGGAGGTCACTTCGCCCTCTGGGATTCTCTCTGGGACTTTCCCAGAGTTGAATGCTTGGTGTGGCCCCTCCGCTAATGGCAGACAGAGAGTTTTGTCTGCTGCCCGGGCGGAACTCCGGAGCTTCCCCTCCGGGGCATGGAGTCGGTCTTTGGAGCTTCACCCAGCCCCAGTCTGCTCGGAGATCTCCGGCAATCCCTAGCCCCACCGTGCCAGCAGTGGCAGCCGGGAGACCTCCGTACCCTCAGCGACTCTCTCTGGGACCCTCCGGGCACCGTGAACACCAGGCGGGATCTCCCTGCCAATGGCGGGGAGAGACTCTCCCCGCGGGCCCAGGTGTGCAACTCCAAAGTTTCCCTCTGCGTTTAGGAGTAATTGCAGGGGGTTTAGGTAGGGTTCTGGTCACCTGTTTCCACCGTCGCTCCTCTGTTGTGTGCTCGCTCCTGCCCTAGATGTGTGTTGATCTTCTGGGGGCGTCCGTTGGAAGAAAGCCGCTTGCGGGTACTAGGCTGTTCGGTCGGGGTCGGAGAGTTTTCACCTATTTCCACGTCCTCCCGGAGGAAAGTCCATCCGCCTTCCGATGTATAGTCGCATGGGTATCTCAGACATCCTGAGATGCTGTCTGGATATCCTTTGTTAAGCGATAAGTGTCCAAATAATTGTAGACTTGAAGGGGGAGAGACAAAGAGGACTACTCACGGCACCATCTTGGATCCCCTCCTCAACAAATCATTTTCGTCTGTACAAATAGGACTGTGATCCCAGCCTTTCTTACATTACAGGTTTGCTGTTAGAATCAAATGTATTGTTACTGCAGAAAATTGGAGTTCTCTTGCCTGATGTGCATAAATGGACAATTAATTGTGGCATCAGCCTTTGGGGAAAGAGGTCAGCTTTATTCTGAGACAGAGATCTTCAGGGAGACGGGGGCGTGTGCCCTCAGATCTGTCTCCCTGATTCAGGATTTGGGGCAAAATTCAAGAGGTTAGAGAGAACAGGCTGGCATGTGGAAACTGGCAGGGAAGGTTTTGATCGGTGGGCTTCAAGCATTTATGGTAAGGTTTTAAACACTTATGATAAGATTCTAAACATTTATTTATAAGGTTGTAAACATTTATGATGAGATGGGTAAGGAATTTTAACACCAGGTCTTCCTGAATGAGGGGCCCCTCAGTTCTGATAAGAGTCTGACTTTCAAGTTCCAGTTGTGTACTGGTCCTTTGGTTACAGATCTTTGGTTCTGTGATCATTTCAGATCAAGCTTTCTTCTTCTGCACATGCTCTGGCTACATGACTTTGCCCATCAACTGAAAGACAATTCTTAATCACTCTGTTGATAAGAGATGGGATCAGTTGAACTGGCCCTGGAAAGCCTGAGGTTACAAAATATTCACAAATTTTTGAAAACTATGAAATAATACACTGCATATATTGTATTATAATACAATTTTTATATATGTGTATCTGTATATAAAATTTATCATCATATCTGGCCAGAAAAAAAGACTGGAAAAAAATAGATGTGTTGGGAGCTAATTGCTTTATACAAAGTTAAATATAATAGGAGTTTTACCCAATGTGATACCAGGAATAGACTAAACAGAAGGAATGCATTATGATGAAAGACAATACATTTCCTAAAAAATTATAGCACTACTTGATTGAAATAAGTAATTCTAAAATTTAGCAAATTATACATAAAAATGTAATTCAGAACCTCTACATTTAATGACCAATATTACTACAACCTTTTGTAAAATTGGGCAAATCAGTTAGCTATATTATACAATGAATCATATATCAATTAATAGATATAAAATTTTTGTGTTAATTTTTATTGCTGGGGAAACTGTACTCCATATTTCTATGGGAGTTACATTTTGTTAATTAGTTATTAAATAGATTATTTTAAATAGAGATTTAATTTCAGATTTACAATGTAACAAATAAAAAAGCTGACATCCATTTAAAGGCAACTAACAAAGGTAAATACTTGCATAACTTCAATTAATTCACTTTTATTTGAGACTTTATTTTTTACTTCTGATTTGACATATAGAAATACAGAAAGATGACCTTGGTTTTTAAAGCAACAAAATAAGAAACCAAAAGTATAGTCAAGCGTAAATGTAATTTTTATCTCTCAGAACAAAACTATTTAAATGTAGAAGGGTACGTTTTCAAATATGACTACACCATGCTTTGATTTTAGTTTACAGTATTAGATCTAAACTAAGCTGCTTTGGTGACCTTCAGGCTTAGTCGTTTATAAAACAAATTTCGGAATTGCAAATAACGGCAATATTCTAAGTGTTTTTGTGCCCAATTTTTTAAATATTAAACTAAAAATATAATAATTTGTGTTATATTTCTAATGAGTAATTTCCAGGAAATAATCATTGACAACTGAATTTAAAATTCTATTTGTACACTTTATGATTTTTTAGCAACAAAATCTTGAGTCATGTATCATGGTAAAAAGTACAATTTCAGATTGATGTTTAGTGTTACAAGTAACTGTGATAAAAAACCAAGAAGATTATTTTGAAAAAAATGAAGTTCCAAAACCATAGACAATATACCTTGACTGTTCATAAGTTATTGCTCTTCTTGTGAAAATAATTCTATTGAAAATATTTTAAAACAACGTCAAGAAGTCAATCTGGAATAACTCAATTAAATATTAAGATATATTTTGAAATAAGAGTTTTAAGGAGAATGGTACCAAGACAGGAATAAACAGAAAAGTGAATGAAAGAAAATGGAGAGGCCAGAAATAGACTGGAATATACACACGAGAATTTATTATTTACTAAACGTGAAAATGAAAACCAGTGGAGAAAATGTAGATTATCCATTACATAGTTTAGAACAGTGCTGTCTAGAAGAACTTTCTGGAATGTTCGAAATATTCTATATCGAGGCTGACCAAATGATAGCCACTTGCCATATATGTCTATTCAGCAACTTGAAATGTGATTAGTGTGACTAAGGAACCAAATGTTAAATTTTTTTTATGTCAACCAATATAAAATTAACGTTAAGTTGTTGCCAGTGCCAAATGGCTACCTTATCAGATAGTGCAGGTTTAGAAAATGGCTAATTACAGAAAAAGATAAAATAAAATTGTCTATTTAACTCAGTACTAACATTTATACTGGAACTAAGATTTTAAAGTAAAAATTCTAACCACAAGCATACTTGAGGAAAATGAAGTAATTGTTTTAAATAGTCATTGAATATGGAAGACTACTTTAGACATATTTTTTAAAAAGAAATCATAAAAGAAAGCACTGATTAATTATTTTAAAAATTAAAATTTTACATAGAAATATAGATATAAGTAAATATGTATAGTTAGCAAAAATACTAAACACTGATTGGAGAAATCTTTCCAATAGTTAGGACAAATAAGTTGCTAATTTTCTAAAATATCAAAATTTTATGAGTCAATGAGAAAAAAATTAACAATATAATAGTAACTTAGCTGTAGAGTATAAAAAGGAAAAAATATAACTGGATAGTAAACATGTTGAAAAGGTACTCAATATGACATTTTAATGACACAAAATGCAAATCAAATTCACGAAATATCATTTTTTATTCTTTAGAGACGCAAAGACTTAAAAGTTTTGGGGAGTGAATACTAAAGATGCTCATGAACCAGGACTATGTACCAGCGAAGAACATGTAAATTGACGCAGCCTTTCAAGCAAACAATTTTGCAAAATCAATTACATTTCAAAATGCTTTTTCTATTTAACCCAGAAACTTTACTTCTAAAGGTGTATTCTACAAATATATTTGCACAAATACACACACAAATACGTATAAGATGCTCATTTAAGAACACATAAGAGTAAAATAGAAAATGACAGAAACATAAATACAAACGTCAGCATATATCCAAGACAACATTAAGTACGAGTTATCAAGCAATATCCTAATACTAGAGAGGCGTCACATGCATATTTGTTCAAATGTCAAATGGCCATTACTAAAATTGACATTCACCCAAAGCTGAAGCTGGAGCAAAATAACATCTTTCTGAGATGACAAGAGTATGAAACGCTATCACAAACAAATTATTAGTATAACTTTATTATTTCAAACTTTAGTTGTCCTTTATTTTAGTTGTCAATTTTCTTTGACTTTAGAATACAGCATAGTTATTTTCAGCACTTTCTGTTGATAAATTGACCCTTTGTTCCACACATTTGCTTACTTTCAAATGAAATCAGCAAAGGAGCAAGGTTTTTTGTGGGTAATTCGTTCTTCTTGTCTTTATCTTCATGTTCTTTATTACGTCTGATCAAAGGTAATTTATCATATGTATTATTGCACGTGATTTTGGAAATTTTCCCTCTCATTGAATTTGACATGGCAAAGTTGACATTACACTTTTTTTTTTTTTTTGAGGAAGATTAGCCCTGAGCCAACATCCGCTGCCAGTCCTTCTCTTTTTTGCTGAGGAAGCCTGGCCCTGAGCTATCATCTGTTCCCATCTTCCTCTACTTTATATGTGGGAACGCCTGCCACAGTATGGTGTGCCAAGCAGTGCCATGTCCGCACCCGGGATTTGAACAGGAGAACCGCAGGCAGCTGAGAAGCAGATCGTGCGAATTTAACCACTGTGCCATTGGGCCAGCCCCAACATTATACTTTTAATTTGTCTCCCAATTTGTAAAAATTCCCCGAAAAAACTTTTTTATTTTTTTGGAGAAGGGAAGATTGGCCGTGAGCTAACATCTGTTACCGGCCTTCTTCTTTTGGCTTGAGGAAAGTTATTCCTGATCTAACATCTGTGCCAATCTTCCTCTACTTTGTATGTGGGACACTGCCACAGCATGGCTTGATGAGCAGTGTGTAGGTTCATGCCTGGGATCCAAACATGTGAACCCCGGGCCACCCAAGCAGAGCACAAGAACTTAATCACTACGCCACTGGGCCAGCCCCTCAGACCAAACGTTTTTATTGAAAGATTCATGACCTAAGTAAAAATTCAGCTTTTGTAAGTTTATTTTGTTTAATGTTATGAATAATAGAGTCTCCAACAATTTTTAAAAATTTAAATTGCAATAAGACCTAAGCTTTATCATCATTATTTATATCCCCATTTAACCATTGTGAACTTGAACTCAAAAAGGAAATGCTGTCATCCTACAAGTTTTTCATTTATCCAGTCTCTCAATAATATATATCTGTCAATCTATTTTCTAGTTTATTAAACTACTTGAAAGTTCATAATTAGGTTTGCACCTAAAATTAACAATTTTTACAGTCACCATTAGTTCTTGCAACAGTTTACACTTGCGGTAATAAATAAGCATTTGGATTATAATCGCCTGTTAGAACTGAAAACCCATAGCACATATTGACACCTTACTTATATCTAGAAAGTTTCCATGAAATTGAAAGTGAATATTTAGATATTAGTAAAAATTCTGAATGGCATGCATCATTCGTGTTTGATTATTCATGATGTTAACCTGTGTGCTCACTGATCCCCAATAATTCACAAATTCAAGGACATCAAAAATGACCCTGGAGTAGTCATTCAAGTATTTGGCTTTCCAATAGCCACGGCTGATCCAAAGCTTAATAGCAGATTTCTGTTAAACAGAAAACTAAATCCAAATTTTGGTTCTTGATAGCTAGACAGTTATGTAGCGAAATAGATGTTGGATAAATACATGATAGAAAGCTAGCTAGATAAATGATGTTATATGATTAGAAAAACTGAAATACGTATATAAAAGTATTTTACATGATTACAGCTACCTCTGAGGCAGAAATGAGCCTATGGAAAGGAGAGAGCGCTTCCAGATTTTTATTTTCTATTCATATCGTCCTGTATTGTTTGATATTTTTCATAATAAAAATATGTTTATAAAAAGATAAGGAAATATGCTAGCTGATAACTCACATTTGATGATCTTCTTTATTCAGAGTGTTCATATCAAAAAACGTTACACTCTTACATCTTTTATCTCACTAACTGGTTTTGTATATATGCGTATACACATACACATATATAAACACATGAACTACTGATCCAAGCAACAGCGCATCAATATGAATAGTGAGAATCACAGATGCATTATAACAAGAGAAACAAAACCCCAGATTCAGAAGTCTACGTATTCTATGACTCCATTTATATGATATTATGGAAAAGGTAAAACTATAGGGAAAAAAACAAACCAATGTTACCCAGGGCTACAGATTCAGGGAGGGATTTACTCCAAAGTGGCCCAGGGGCACATTTTGTGGTGATGGAAATATCTTATATCCTGATTACGGTGGTGGTTATATGACTGTATGCATCTGTTAAAATGCATAGTCCTGTACACTAAAAAAGATTATTGTATGCATATAAAAGTGTTACATATTAATATATATGTTATATAATATACATTATATATTATAATTATACTTATGACTTATATTTTGGTAATGTTGACTAAAAAAATTTCCAATTCAATCCATAAAATTATCACTAAAGATCATCAGAGAGGAGAATTTAAAGAATGTGCATAATTTCCATATTTTAATCAGAGTGAAACCTCAAAATCAATGGACTATTTACCTTATAAATGAAAATTAACATTTTAGAAGGGCAATCAGAACATTTACCCACCTACTTGGGTCTTTTAAACAAAATAGAGCCTCCCCAGAAAAGGGTTGGAGGAGTTCCAAAAGTATAGTAAGACCTCAACCTCTCAAGAAGGAGTAGAAAACGTGTAGAAAATGTGCCGATATTATATCTCTTTTAAGAATTCCAGATAAAAAACACACTATTTGATAATCATCAATGAATTTTTTTATTATGTCCATTTCAGGCACTCTCAAAGAAATAAAAATATCCACAGACGGACATATATCTAACTGATAAATGGTGTGATATTTCATCGTTGCTCCTGTTGAAAGTCTCAAGGCAATATGTTTCTTGTTTTATTTGTTAGTCCTATCAGTACATGAATGTTATTTGAAAGGTAATTGTTGTTGAGAGACTATATTTTATTGCTTAAGAAAAGTGGACATAACCTGAGATTTTGGCGCGATACAGTAGTTATATTTCATTCTATTCCTGGATGCGAAATTAATCATACTTCTGAACTAGCCCTCCCGAGATTTAGTTTATATAACATCGTTGAACTTCCCTTGCTCCTGCTCGTCAATAATTTGCGTTTGTGGGCATGAAGCCATTCCAAAATTTTGGCTCCACATAGCTCTACATTTAGCATCCCCCATGCAAGTGCCAGGTAAGCAAAACATTTTTTTCCAAACACCAAGGGTAACTCAAATAAATGCTACATTCACTCCAATGCTTCAGACACTCTGTTCAAAAAAATTCAAACAATTTTCTCTTGGGCCCTTAAACTAAATTTCATCAATGTGTACTTAAGTGTTTTCAAACACATTAGCTCAACTTGCAACCGAATTTTACTTCTGTCGCACTGACTAGTGGCACTGTTCAACAAAAGCACATACACTTGAAAATTAGGGCATTTTTCCCTGTTCAGAGGAACATATTCCATTTTCTTTCTTTTTCTTCTCTTTTTTGGTGAGGAAGATTCACCCTGAGTTAATATCTGTTACCAATATTCCTGTTTTTTTTTTTTTTTTTGGCTTGAGGAAGATTAGCCCTGAGCTGACATTCATGCCAGTCTTCCTCTACTTCCTCCACTCAGCCACGGGGCCGGCCCCCCATTTTCATTTTTTACCCACTTTTAAAAACTACAATAATGTCTACAATTGAGAATTCTCAGTTGCATGAAGCAAACGTGGGAGCTGGAAACCATCCCAAGTCATGGGAAGCCAGCATAAGTGCCTGCAACGGAGGTCTAACTTTGCAGTCTAGGTTTTATTACAGTAATATGAGAACTTTCAGTATTTTCCAGCAGCAGTTTTAAATTGCTATATGACTGAAAGCTATGCCACACATGCCCTTGAAAAAATAGATCGCACAATCATTTGGAGTGTGTACGTTCAGGTTATGGTTACACTTTGTAGTGGAGAATACAGGTATCTGAGATCTGTCTCCAGTCAACAGTAACTAGGGTAAATCTAGACAGCTTAGATCTTCTAGAATTCTCTTCACTCCCTTGTATCACCACAGTGCAACTATAAAAACTTCTATGCTAAAATTCTCACCATATGTCAAAATTGAATCCTTTCCTCAGCAGAATTATAGTACAGGTCTTCCTCATAGCTAAAGGAAAGGAGGAAGAAAGGAAGGGAGCGAGGGAGGCAGAGAGACTGGGGAATGAGACGTGAGACAGATCTGAGCTGAAAATCCTGAGAGGCCTCTTTACTAGCTGTATGACCTTGTGCGTTTGTCTCTGTGACCAGGAGTACTTTCGAGGATGTCCTCCTCTGCAGTAACTCGTACACAATCTCTTCCTTTTCTGGTCAATATTTACTTGGACATATAATACTTCTCTTACGACTTCTTAAGTAACATTCTAGCATCAGTGAAGATAAATGCAGAAGGAAGAGGACAGGAGAAGACACACGGGCTTTCCCATTTCCTGGCCATCTGTCATGGAGTGACAGGGCGGAAACAACTATGGTGAACTTTGGAAGGGAGGGACAATGTGCTACACATTTGGCTAAACACAAATTAAAATCTAATCTAATGACATGGCTCCATATGAGGATTATAAAACTCCTATCTTCCACTGATCCACAATAGGAAAGGTTGGGAAAGCTTACAGAATTGGGAAAGGCATGGAATGAAAGAAAGAATTTGTTTCCAAAACATAATCACCTTCTTTTTAATCTGCAAAAGAATGCACTGGGATCCACACAGCTTTCTGCTGTGAAAAGCTGTTTGCCAAACACTCTCAACGGCTCTAAATAAGTCTCTTAGATTTAAGGCCTAATTGCTTAATATTCTTTTTATCCTTTTTAATTTTAAGTAAACGTTTGCCCGACTACGGTAATTGAAAAGCTATTTTTCATCTCAACTCTTTAGAGAGTCCCAATTCCAAGATATGAATCTAAAATTTAAATTGTAGTGAACTAAGGATGCTGTTATCTTAGAAAATGTTGCGTGAGCTCAAGCACAGCCTCTCACCTCCTCCTAATTCATTTGGTGGGAAGTGGAGGGAAGTCAAGCTTACAGGTTCACACCTGAGTCAACAGCCAATGGCTGTTTCTCCCAGCTGCTCCCAGCCCTCTCCCCAATGCTGGTCACCCCCAGAATGTCCTGGATGTGATCTCTCCACATACGACTGCTTTTGCATGTTCACCAACAGTGAGGTGAATGAAGAACAAGCCGTGATTTTCTTAACTTTCTACTACTGTATTGTCCACACAAGCACCAGCATGTATTGCCTGAATGTATCGGACTCTACTAAAGAATTAATCAAATGGAAGGGAATGACACTTAGGAGAAAAATGAATTATGCTTGCTTTAACTAAGAGCTGGAGTGTTCCAAGAGAAAAATTCTCTATGTGGGTCCCATCGTGAGCAAACTCCAGTTTCTAGCTGAGCTTCTTGACCTCAGATCAGTCAATGTTGACTCCCTGAAAGACAAGCTAAAAGCTATTGATTAAGCAAAATTGAGTTTATTAAACTTGAAGCAATGAAGAACACCACCTTATCAGACTCATAGTTGGATCTCAGAAGGGAAATGTCGAGGAGGGCTATTTTAGTATTTAGGGGTCTAGGCTCAAATGGTGCAAGGCAGGGCTTTCAAAGCAAGAACTTGGTTGAGACTGGGAAAAGTTTGTGACATAGTAGTTTAAGATGAGTGCACCCCAGGAAGATGAGGCTCCTGAAGCAATTCATTGATTGCTAAGCAAGCGATCTCCCAGGTAAGGAAGACGTTTGCTCCGAGCATTGGTTTGCAACATTTCCCTGCAGTGAACACTTAATTAATTTATTGATTTACATCTTTATCTTCCTGGAGGAATATTTCCTAGCCCAATTTGTCAATCTGCGTTGACAGAGGTTATCTCAGTTCTCAATCCCATTAGGTCTGTTGTACTGATGCAGGCAGTCTCTGTTCTCAGGTCTGTTGCATTTGAGAACATATTTTGTTACAACTTCTAAAATACAAATTTCCATCCCATCCTCTTTAGAGGGGCACATGCCTTGTTAAACACTGGAATTGTTTTGACTTCAGATCTCAGCAGAACAATTTTCCAAGTCAGAGTCGCCCTGTCGCGAGTGATGAGAGTTTGGTTGGGAAAACAAGGAGAGTTGAAGGTGGGTATCAGAAGCGTTCAAGAGAGGAGCCTAGAGCAGACTTCAGAACTCCAAGCCAGACTCCTATGACATTTCCCTACAGCTGAGGTACAGAATGAGGTGCTTTCTTGTAACCCAGCAGTTGCACTTGTCAGTACTGTCCTTAGACTTTGGCAAGAGTGGTTACTGAGCTGGACCAGTGCTATTGTGGCTCCACTCTGGCCCTGCTTCCCGTACATCTTGCCGTGTAGTAAGGAGTTTGAGAGACCAAGGGGACTTACCCTGCCAGAGCCCACACTTCTCCTTCCAGATCACCTTTGTGTCTCAAGGACCTTGGGAATTTCTTGTCCAAATAGTCTCTAAGCCTATTCTACAATTTGCACAGGTTCTCTGAATCTGTTTTGCTGAAGTCAAAAATCATGCAGCCAGTCCATATAGCCTCAGGTCCAAGTTACAACCAAAGGAATTTTTTTGAGAGGAAAAGGAGGAGGAAAGAGGGGAATGAATGAGATGGTTGTGAAATGAGCTAAGAATTGTGGCTACTGAACCTAAATACAAGATTCCTCTGAGACTCTAGTGGGGCACCAGAGGTGGGAAGGAAAAAGGAGTGGGCTGCAGGCTGGGGGTAAGGAGTGGCTTCCCTCTGCTGCCAAGTTTTAGTCCTGAACTCCAAAGGCTCTGAGAAATCTAAATTGGAACCTGGTCAGCCAAGTATCTAGGAAATTTTGTTTGTCATAATATTAAGATAGTGTGTATTTTATTTTTTAAAGATTGCTACCTGAGCTAACATCTGTTGCCAATCTTCTTTTTTTTCTTCTTCTTCTTCTCCCAAAGCCCCCCAGTACATAGTTGTATATTCTAGTTGTAGGTCCTTCTGGCTCTGTTATGTGGGACGCTGCCTCAGCATGGCTTGATCTCCAGTGCTAGGTCCATGCTCAGAATCCCAGCTGGCGAAACCCTGGGCCACAGAAGCAAAGTGCGCAAAGTTAACCACTCAGCCATGGGGCCATCCCCAGGACGTATTTTATTTAACAGCTTATGGACTTCGTACATAACTCAAAGTATCTAGACATAGGCACATAGGCATATGGCCCTCCATGTGTACTCAGTTCCCAATCCAGAATTGTTAAATGTAGCTCTGTCTTAGTTCAAATATAAACATGCACACGTGTGCATCTGGGTGCACACATACACACACCACAGTATGGTCTAGACCAGAGCTTTCCACAGCATGCTGATATGCTTTAATTGGGAATACTGGAGTGTCTACATGCTGATCACACAAATCCCAGTGTAGCCGAGCAGGGCCCAGTCTGCAAAATCCCCAACCCGTCACCTGAAGCAGCAAGCAGCCTCATCCCCTTCTGCCAGTCATCACCACATACACAGCACTTTTCTCAATGTGCCAGAAAGTCAACGTCACAAAGCAAAGATCTTTGTCTGTTTTGCTCATAGATGCATCCCAAGGTCTGAGGACAACAGATACTAGAGACTAGATGCTCAATAATTATTTGTTAAATTAATGAATGACATAAAAAAGTTGGGAAACAACTATATAAATACGAAAAAAAAATTCTAAATGAAAAGGTTTCTGAGATCTTTACACTCATAGTGCTAATATTTGTGTTTAATAATTCTATGCAATAGAAATGTAAGAAATAGAACAGAAATGCAATACAACAGAAATTCTGTGGGATAGTGCTTAATATTTCTATGCAAAGTAATGTAAGTCCCCACACCCAACAGTCATTGCACTACAGCCTCTGTCGTCAGGGCTGACTTTAATTGTGTTAAAACTATTCCTGTAACAGGAGGAGAAGGAGCAAGATAGGAGGAGAGGAAAGAAGAGGAGGAACAGAGCAAACATATGCATGCCTATAAGTAAATCTAACCAATCAGGCAAGTTATCCCAGCATTCCCAATGGATGAAAGAAAGTGATAAACACTTAAAGTGTGGGGGAAGAATACCTTCCTCTTTGGCTCAGTCACTCACAGTTTTGGCCAAAACACTGATGGTATTGCATATGGCTGCAGGACGAGATGCCCCTGAGTGGTTGATTTCATGATGGGACTTGCACATCTCCTGTTAGCAGAGCAGGATTAGGATACTGCAAACAAGAAATATTTTATAAGGATTTGGTAGTGACGTCATATCTCTTTCCTAGTTGCAAACGTGATTATCTCTTAGCAGCCAAAATACCTTTTCCTTTAGAACAAGAAGGTACAGAAGCACATAAAAAAAAATTCTTCTTTTCTTATCTATACTAGTTGCTAACTAGCTCTATCTGGAAACCAGTGGGTTACATGCTAATAGAAGTCATGTGTGTCTTCTCAATAATTGCTTTTCTTGCCCTATCAAATGACCTAGGAGAGAGAAAACTGAACTGCTTACTGCAACATTTAAAAATCTCATGACTGTTCAATTATGTTAAGACACAACATTTGCAAGCTTACTTTTGTTATGCCTCTGTTATTCATGACAGGAACTGGAGCAAATATGCTACTAAAATAATTTCATTCTTCAAGAATTCACATTTCGATCTGTCAGAATGTCTTGGATGCTGGTGAAGAAATAGTGCTACAGTCAGTAATTTAGATATTTATTCCTATTGATGAAATGCAGTTGTTATCTTTTAAAAGGTTCTATTTACTAATACATTGCGCTACATTCCAGTAATGGGAGAGTTCTAGGGTTACTAAGATTTTTTCTTTATTAGTAGAAAAACCTCTGTATCTCTTCTTCCGATTTTTCTTTCCAGTTATGCAAGCAAGAGTATGGGAATGAGTCACAGTACTATTTCCTCTGCTTTTTCCTCTGACTTTCGGAATTATCCTTGGGATGCTAACTAAACTATCAGCAAGATGCCAGCAGACAGAATTGAACTTAACACTTGTGTGTCCTTTCTTTCTTCTAGCAGTCAAGTGCAGTCCTTTTTGAAATTGCAGAAGTCTCTCAAGCATATAAATTGTGGCTTCCAATGAGTTTGAACTTCATGCTTGAAGTGATGCACTAGTAGGTGATTTAATTCGTGCACCTGTATCTGGATTTCTTCCAGACACAATGAAACGGGTAACTACTTCAGGATTTACCTAATAAGGATTGCAGCAAGACATCAGAAAGGCACTGATTGGCATATGTGGGCAGGAAAAGGAACAACGAGCTTCCAGTAGAGCTGTGATAGACACCTGGGTTCAGCCCTTGAGACAAAAACTGAGCATTTCTCAGCTCCCAAGGCCAAGCCCTTTGGCTTCAATGATGTACAATTTTCTCATTACAAATACTATTGTACCCAAAGGAATTCTTGTCAGCCTTCTAATTATTTTCTCAGTTTGAAATAAGACCTTGTCTTTAATAAGACGTTTTGTCATGTGATTGTTGTCAGCATCAATACACAGTAAGGAGAATGAGAGCACAGGGGAAACAACAACAAGGCCTCAGAAAAGAAGAAAGACATTTTGGAAAATAAATGCAAATCATTTTCCCCTACTGATTATCAAAATATAAATTACAGCACTGCAGTCAAATACTGTAGTCTTTGGCTGGAGAGATTTAAAGAGTAAAAGAGAAAATATTGCTTTGGCCCTCTGTCTTTGATGATAATATTTTCATAGTTATTGGTGAGGTCACACAAACCCTAATCAAGATGCTTTGGGTTTTGGACCCATATAGTATCCACATAATCCAGTTTCCATGTAACCTACAGTCTCTGTGTATCTTGGCCCACATGGAATCTCAACAAAAATATAAGAGACGATTGTTCTATCTTTGCAAAGATTATAAGTGTTTAATCTTCAGATTTTTTTTGATCAGTATTTTAACAATGATCCAAGGCTGTTTTGAAAACTGTATTTACTTATTTTGCATTCTGCTCTACTAAATATTATATTTTATTCATGTTTCCTCTCCTCTTAAACAAATATTATCAATGGAATTAAGTATATAATCCTTGAAATAGATCCAAACTGAAAATAAGATGTCAACAAACAGAAGTGAGGAGGGCATGGATAACACCATCAAAGATGTTTATTTTAACATAAGGATTGGTTGGATGAGTGAATCCAAAGGACAGAGCATTGGAAATTCTGGCAGTGGAACAAGAAATACTACTAGTGTCTTTATGTTTCTCTCCTCACATTCATTGAGAAGTCACAGGACTTCAAAACTTCAATTCCCTCCTCAGGGGCAGAGGGAAAAAGACATGACTCAGTCATGCAACAGCAAATGACCACAGGGAAGTCAGTTGACTAATCTGGAAAATAAGGTTAAGGTCCAATCCACTTATGTTTTCATTCACCAAAACAGATTTGGTATTTGCCATCACGGCAGAATCTTCAACAAAGTATAAGTTATAAGAAATATGAATAGAGAATGTGGGAGAGCTTTGAATGGGGAGATATAAACTAACCAGGAATGTGGCCAGGAAAGGTCTCTTTGAGAAACTGTCACATAAATTGAGACCTGAAGGATGAGTGTGAGCCAGGTGAGTGGGAGTGAGTTGCTAATATTTCAGGTAAAGTAACAACATGTTTGAAGATCCTGAGCTGAAAAAGAGTATGGTAATTGAGAGGAACTGAAAGAAGGTGAGTGCAAGTGTGGACTGTCCTTGAAGCCAATGTTGAGCTTTAGGATTTTATTTCAATACCAAGGGGAATCCATTGAAAGATTTCAAGTGAAAAGAGTAATATTTTCAAACTGTTTTTTAAAAACAGCTTTGGATTAAGTATGGAGAAAGATTGGAAGAGACCCAAAGTAGAAGCTGAAAATTAATTATGGGTTATTGTAATAATTTTAAGATTAACTTGACTTCGAGATCGCTTAGGTGTGGGCATGAAGACAGGGTAAATCCAGGTTTTTGTCATATAACTGAACAGATGATAGTTCTACTGAGAGACTTAGGGAAGACTAGAGGATAAGAAGATTGCCTATATGTTTCCATGTTCAGTTTTAGAGATGTTTGTTTGAGTCATGAGTCTAGGCAAAAAAATGCATTTCAAACTTCTCTGCATGTAAATAGAAATTGAATCCAAAGGACAGAATCCAAGGGAGTACTAAGTGAGTGTAGAGAAGGAAAAATGCCAAAGGAGACTGAGAAGTTGCTGAGAAGTAGAAAAAAGTTTATATAAGTGTAGTGGCAGAGAAGCTAAGAAAAGGATGTGTTTTCAAAAGCAAAGAATGGTCAGTAGTGCTGAATCCTGCTAACACATCAAGTAGGATAATTGAAAAATGTCCATTGGGTGAGCAACATGAAGGTCATGGGGATTTGAGCTAGAATACCTCCTCTAGGGCACCGCTCACCAATAACGTATTTTCACGTGATAGAAATGTTTTGTATTTGCGCTGTCCAATGTGATAGGCGCATGTGTCTATTAAGCACATAAAATGTGGGTAGCAAAGCTGAGGAACCAAACTGTTAATTTTTAAAAAATTAGTTAGCACAAATAGCCACATATGACAAGTGGCTACATATTGGACAGTACAAATGGATTATGGGAAAAATGTCAGATTTTAGTAGATTGAAGAATGAAACTGGTCATTACGTAGAAATTTTTCAGGAAGTCTGCTTTGAAAGTAGAAATGTGAAAAAGAGCAGATTCTGGAAGGGAGTGCGAGATTAAGAAAGGGTTGCTTTAGAATGTTCAAAGGATAAGGAGCCAGTGGAGATGAAGAAGTTGAAAGGACAGTGCAGTGGGTGAAACTGATCTTAGATAACATTATACTTAAGAAAAAAACAAATAAATACATAAGAATCAAGGTCAATTTGTAGAGTCAGTGGTAGAAAATTAGAGCAATTGCCCTTTGGAGTCTTCTATTCACTCTGAAGAATAGGAGAAAAGGTCATCAGCTGAGACAATAGAGGAAAGTGGTAGGACTGAGGGACTGTATGACTCCCTTCCAGAGGATTTTCTGTCTTCCTAGCTGGTCCACCGGAGTTTCCTCCAGGCTGGCTCACACACCTGCAGCAGAGGTATTTGGTTACAAGGTATGATGTGAGGAGCAGTGAAGACCTGCCAGTCTAAAAACATCTCACTGACGAGCTCCAACCCATCCTGTACTTCCCACCATTTGAGTCAGTCCCTGTGATACTTTTGGGAAAACATGTATTTCAATTAAGATAAAACACCAAATAAAGTACAAGCATTTACCTCACATTAAGACCACTTCGTTTATCTGATTAACTCTTTAACAGATATTGCCAAAAAATGCAAACCTGGAAAAAAGTAAGGAAAGTTTCTGGTCATGGAGGCTCCTGGACCCACTAAATCCTAGGCTTCTGGATGGCCAGGAGGCAGTCTTGACCTTGCGAGGAATAGGCTAGGATGGTGCCAAAACGACAGACAGACAAAATACTGAAGCTAACACCTGGCTGATAATCATTCTTAAAGACATCTTTAGCATGGCACATTCTCTATATCCAGCATCTAATGCCCATAAAGCACGCTCCAAGGTGAATGGTTGGTTTGGAGCTAAATTCACAGAGAATAGATGTGGCAAGTTGAGGAGGAAACTTGTAGATCTTCTGGCCATGGCTTTTCAGAGCTGCTGTGGAAGATCAAACTGATACAATAACTGCTTCCAAGGTCAAATGCAAGAGCAGAGACCAAAAGCTTCAATAGAAGGAGCATGAAATGTGAGTCCAGTAAACAAGTCAGGGTGAGAGGATTGAAAGCAAAACAATGACTTGGAGGACAGGTTCTGAAAGCCTTGTAAATAGGAGCGAAAATTAAAGGTCAAGGAAGGGCAGGAGAGGGGTAAACCCAGAGCCCCAACAGGATACTACCCTATCATTCAATTCAGTTCTAGTTGTCATTCATGAGCACTCACTCTCAGCATGACGTAATTCTTCTCAGCTTCTTAATGGATATGGCAGCTATTGACACCAAGAGGAAAAACAGAAGCCAACATTCACTCTGTTCAAATGCAATAAGCCCATGTTATTTTCCTTAGAGTAATGTTGTATAGTACATGGTCACATTGAAGAGCTCAAAAAAGAAATGACCTTTGGAACTAGAATAATTTTAACAATCATAAACCTGACTGTGAACACATAGCCCCAGAAACTCATGTATATAGCCCATGTGATAACTCATGTGATAAAATGTAACACTATTAAAACATTATTTTAAATTTTACTTACTTAATAGATTATGATTAGATACAGTTGGCATTTTTTTTTAGATTATCCTAGTTCAAGAACATAGTCTAAAATTTTTCCACAGAGCTCACCAAAGCTTAATATGTTTCTCCTTCACTTTAGAACTGTGCTAGCCCTAATTTAAGATTTCTCTCATTTTTTATAAGTTAATTCTACCTTTTATTACAGAAATTTAAGACAATTGCATCTGAAAATTTGTTTTAAAAATATCGTTACTAGACATTAATAACAAGCCCATATACTAACTATTCTAGAGGCTGAAAAGAAAGAATATAAGAAAATTTTTCTCATATTCACTGAGAACCAAAACATTCATGTCCAAAACCAGTAGCCATAATGAATGTTTTCAAGCATACTCTTAAGTGAGTAAGTCATGGGGCCAGCCTGGTGGCACAGTGGTTAAGTTCACAAGTTCCGCTTCTCGGCGGCCCGGGGCTCGCCGGTTCGGATCCCGGGTGCGGACATGGCACTGCTTGGCACACCATGCTGTGGTAGGCGTCCCACATATAAAGTAGAGGAAGATGGGCACGACGTTAGCTCAGGGCCAGTCTTCCTCAGCAAAAAGAGGAGGACTGGCAGTAGTTAGCTCAGGGCTAATGTTCCTCAAAAATAAAAAAAATGAGTAAGTCATAAAACTCTTTATTGGTCTATGTATTTTTAAGTTCTTCAATATTTTCCACTTGATTAAGATGATAAGCATCCTAATAATATCATTAGGCTGAAGAAGCACAGCAATGATTTTGTAAGATTCAGTGGCAAATTATGTGTAATTGAATGGTCTTAACAAAGCTTCTACAGGTCACAAACCCAGTGGCCCATGACAAAACGTTTTTTCTCCTGTAAGGACTTTGCTGAGTGTGACATTTTGAGCTTAGACCAAAACTTAAGCACTCATATCACCTAAATCTAATTCTTATCTAGGCAAACTTTATGTGTACAAAGACTTCATTGGGGAGAGATGCGTTCACTAATCATGAAAATTTATGGAATCATGCCCACATTTAATTTTTCTACTCAATTATAAACTGATTATTACCATTTGTAAATTTCTTTATAATTACCACTTCCACAGTGTCCCTGTTCCACAATGTCTCTCAGTTGACTATTTTGGCCAATTATCTCAAAGTCTTCCCAGGAAAATTCTTGCCTTACTAAGTCAGTGATATTTAAGTGGCAAGTGTTTCTCTATCTTTTTTTATGGGAATCCTACCCTTCCGTAAGTGTTGCCTCCAGAATATAATGGTTTGAAATTTGTTAATTACTTATTTGTAGTAGTGCCAGGTTTAGCAAATAAAAAGGTAGCATGGCTCATACTTATACTAAGAAAATTATTCATTGTTTATCTGAAATTCAAGTTTTAAATGGGCATCCTATATTTTATCTTTCAGTCCTACATATTTGGTAATTTTTATGAATAACGTGTGTAAACTTCCCTTTGAACTTTCCTAGAGATTTCCATCCAAGGGACTGTCAAGTTGTAAATCCCTGTGCTTTCAAGTTCCTGCGCCCATCCCTGGAAGAGGTAGGCCAGAGAGGCCTCACATGTAGAAGCCTAAGTAGAAAGATTTCTCCAGTCTTCAAATTGAAGCAAGTCACATTGTTCCCTCTAACATTTTTCTTGAACAGAGCTCTGTTTCTCAAAGATTTGTTTACTTTTCCACAGGCATTACATACTGAACGCTTATGCTTCCCCCGCCCCAATTCATATTTTGAAATCCTGCTCCCCAATGTGATAGTATTTGAAGTAGGGCTTTGCGGAGGTAATTAGGTTTAGATTAGGTCATGAAGGGTCCTCATAATAGGATTAGCGCCCTTATTAAAAGAGTAGGAAACACAGAATCTCTCTCTTCTCTGTCAGGTCGGGATACAAGGAGTAGAAGTCTGCCTGGAAATCAAAAAGAAGGGGCATAGCAGTAATTTAACTATGCTTCAGCCATGAACCTTATAGAACATATACCCATTTCTATATATTTGCCCATTTTATATCATATATATCCATGTGTGTGTGCGCGCACTTGTGTGTGTACTCATTGAACCAGCCTGTGGTGTACAAGCTGCCTGAATATGGTGTACAAGTGAATGAACACATACATACACACACCGACAGACTCTTTAAATTCCTACGGCAATTATTATTGGTGCCATGTAATTTAACAATTATTTAACTTTCAAATTGGCATAGGTAAGTCAATTTAAATTCTAAACTCCTTGGTAGTTTGACATATAGTCACACAGAAGAATGACACCACTAAGGCAAGGTAAAGATGAGAGCAACAAAATGAAAATCAGGGGCCAGTTAGGAACTGGACACCAAAAGAGACTTGGCAAGGTGGAAAAATCAACTTCATGATATAGATATCGAGCTGGGCATGCAAGATCCATATACAAAAATAACAGAAAAGTAGAAGTCAAATGCAAAAAGGGGCATGGAAGAGACTGAAAGCTCATGGACAAATTTGACATCAACCGCAGCCTGATGTACAAAATCTTAAAAGCAGAGCCTAGTGTGGGCCTGTAAACGATAGACACTAACTCATGTGAGTGGTCACTAGTTGTCACGGAGAAAATTAAAAGGTCCAGTGTTCTGCTTCCAGACTCATTTCCTTCAGTTTTAAAGACACACTCTTTTGCACAGCAATTTACTCTTATTTAGATTTTGCTGCACCCAGCATAATGCTAGTGCATTAAATAAATGTTGGCTATCGATGGATTAATGTTATCATTTGGGTTCTCACTATATGCTGTTTCTACACATTATTTTCAATGACTGCTGCACTTTATATCATAACAACTCACATAAAAACTTTAGTGCATTATCTGTAGGCTTTGTCTAAAATACAAAGGCCACTTGAACAATAAGTAGGAAATAAAAAATCATGTGAACCAAACACAGATACTTAACTAGCAAGAAATGCAAAAGAATGTATTTGTTTATCTAGTTTGGTTCATCTCTACATATTACCCTGACAATTGTTGACATTACATGAAAGAAAAATGACAATTCTTTATGATGCATTGATGGACCTGATGAAACCCTCTGTTTTATCTAGGCAAAATATAACATGCATTGGGTTTTTCAGCCATTTCATAAGCCTGGGAAATGTGCATAAATATTCAAAAATAAAACTGAAATAAACACTAATATGAGGCTGTCCAGCCTGGAATATATTTCAGCCCGACAATAATGTTCTTGCTGTTTTTAATTTGATGCTGGTTTTTAATTATTGGTTGGATCTCAAAGCATTAAAATTCTGAAATTAGAAGAACTTTGAGGTACTAAGAATTGGTCATTTGACATCTACATGAAACCTGGCTTAATTTGGCAACAGAATGTCATCAACCACACATTAAATGACAATGGCCCTCACAAGTCCCATATGGCATTCCCTGTTATAAGAGGAAGCATCTGCTCACTTTAGGAGGCAGGGAAGTTTTGGAGCTTTTCCATAAACCTATCTACATCTACTTAGATATGTTTGTAAATACTACCCTTATGCTCCCCAATGGGGCAAGTTCGGTCCCACGGTTCATTTGTGAGGGAAAGACAGTTTAGGGTAATGATCAAAGGTTCCTTCCAGATAAGGAATCTATCACCCTTTAGGAGTCATGGGTTGAATGATTTTAGAGTTTAACCCATAACGATCAAGTCACAGTGTGATTTGTCATTTAAAAACAGTGCTGTCTCATAGCATTTTGATAAAAATTAAGGTCGAAGGTCAGAGTGGGAATAATGATCAGTAATAACATAGTGCAAGAAAAAAATCTTTGGATGACTAATATAAATAATGCTAGTGAACATTATTTAGGGCTATCCATGATTCAACATAGCACTTCATAGAAGAGTTTATTTAAACCTCGAGAAGCCCTACTAAATGGGTATTGATATCTCTATTGCACATGTGGGAAAAGCAAGGTTAAAAGAGCTTAACTTATTTGCTTTATCATGCGCTAGTAAGTGGTAAAGGCTAGACTAAACCTAGGCCAGAAACTCCAGAAATGTCTGTTTGTTTGTTTATTTATTTATTTATTTATTTTTATTGTGGTAACATTGATTTATAACACTACATAAATTTCAGGTGTACATTGTTATATATTTTGATTTCTGTGTAGATTACCTCATGTTCACCACCCAAAGACTAATTACAATCCATCACCATGTACTGTGTTCTTGAGGATTAAATGGTTGCGTCATTATCACATCAGCTACCATTATGTGCACATATTACATCTTGCTGCATTTTATTTCTTCTTCTCACCTATTATAATCACCCAGCATGTCCGTTTTCATAAGCAACTTAAAAGATGTTGAAAGATTGAGTCTTTTCACCCTCTTCTGGCTGAGATGAGAAAACCAGCAAGGCCCATTTGTCATTCATACAATTTTTCTCTAAAACCACTTGTGATGCTGGGTAATAATCCCCAGATGGAAGTCATTAAAATTTAATTTGCATGCATATGTGACATCTTGCTTTTCAAAATCTTTTTGACTTTACTCTTTCCATTACTGAAACTAATTGGTATATATATGAGAAATAACTAATTAAAATGAGTGTAAAGCAGTTTTCTCAAATATAGACATGCTATAAAATGCTAATAAAACCATAAAAATATATGGAAAAATCTGTCAATTACAAAATTAACTTCAGATGGGAAAGCAAATATCATTTATCCTTTACAATGTCCAAATAAGTGATTTGTTTGGCAGCTAAATGCCTTTTTGCTTAATATTAATAAAATTTCAAGAATAGTAGTTGTATTTCTTTCATAACACCCACCAGAATAAAATTTTGAAGGTTATCATTGTAGTTATAAGTTAAATTTGAAACAAACTCTCTAAACAGCTATTTGCTGGGATCAGATCTTGGTTATGATTAAATAAATGTAAATCACTTTTGGGGGATCATATCAGAATGGAAGAGTCTCTCGTCTTCATGAGCCAATTACAGCTGGATGATTGGGAAGGGAGACGATGCTGTGTGGAGGAGAGATGCATTTATCAGTGGAGGCAGACACAGTGAGCAAATTGGTCAGGACTGAGGCAGCCAGGTGGCTGTTGCTGAAGCATCAAAGGAGGCAGGCTCAGGGAGAACACTGCCCTTAACCCAGAAGGCTCCCAGGTAACATTCACATGCAGACACAAATGAACAAAGAAACTGTTTGAAAGGAAAGATTAGAAAAGAAACCTCTCTAGCACAACCAGAAGGACCTACAACCAGAATATACAACCATGTATGGAGGGGCTTTGAGGGGAAGAAGAAAAGAAAAGAAAAGAAGATTGGCAACAGATGTTAGCTCAGGAGACAATCTTTAAGAAAAAAAAAGAAAAGAAAAGAAAGCCCTCAGATGTACAGGTATGTTCAATAGAACTGTCAAATTAGTTCCTGGATTTCTGAACTTTTTTCATAATTTTATTTATTTATTTACTTTGGGGGTGAGGAAGATTGTCCCTGAGCTAACATCTATTGCCAATCTTCCTCTTTTTCGTGGGGAAGATTGTCCCTGAGCTAACATCTGTTCCAATTTTCCTCTATTTTGTATGTGGGATGCTGTCACAGCATGGCTTTATGAGCTGCGTGTATGTCCATACCCGGGATTTGAACCTGTGAACCCCAAGCCACCAAAGCAGAGCATGTGAACTTAACCACTACACCACCAGGCTGGCCCCATTTTATTTTTTTTTAAATTTGGGGCTTTTCCTGAATTGATGACTATCTGGGTAGATTTCTGCATTCATTTCTTTACTCACTCGTTTATTCATTATTTTAACAAATATCTATTGAATGTATATTATATGACAGACAAATAATATCTTTATTATCTCCTGAAGATAAACTATCTCCCTTATAGTACTTGTTTTCATGGAGCTCATTGTCAAACATGGAACACAAGTAATGATTTGACTATAATTTTGATGAGTTCTAGAATAGGGTACCACACACCTCTAAACTGGAATCCCTGACCAGCCTAAAAACCATCTTTTAGTAAGTGCAAGACTAAGAAGTCAGGAAGATGTTTGTGCCATGCAGGATGTGGCACCTGGTGGAGCTTCTGGATCCTGGATTATGCAATTTAGGAAAAGGAATTTTCCAAGTGACTTAAGGACATAGGTATGATCCTAAGGACATAGTGTGACCACAATTTCTTCCATTTTCATAGTTTTCTGGATAAAACTCCTAACTAGAAGAAAGTAAAACTTGATTATAAAAAATCCATTCTTCCCAATATTAGGAAAACAGGATACAATTAACACTGTTGGGGAAGAATAACAGTCTTGTATTTTCCTTGGGATCATGGGTCCCTTTTCTTTGAGAAGGTCTACCCATTTTTCTATTGCTTATTATCATTCTTAATGATTATATTGTGAAGTTTGCTGACAATAATATCCAAGGGACAATGAAATAGAGTGGGATACAGAAGAAAAGTACAGCATCTGAGTAGAACTGGTCAGGAACATCCCCACTGATATCGTTTCCCTCCTCACTGAAAGGCCAGGAAATCAGGAGAAGAATGTGGCTGAAACAGAGGCATCTTGTACTATCACTGAATTTTAAAATATGGCTTAAGCATCTACAAGCTACCACCTGGAATCCCTCTGTTATGGATAGCATGTTTGTGCCCCTACCCTGCCAAATGCATATATTGCAACCCTAATTCCCAATGTGATGGGTTTTGGGTATGGATTCTTTGGGAGCTAATTAGGTTTAGATGAGATTGTAAAGGTGGAGCCCTCATGATGAGATCAGTACCCTTATAAGAAGAGGAAGCTCTCTGTCTCCCAAGTGAGCACAGAGAAAGAATGCAGCTGTCTACAAGCCAGGAAGTAGGCTCTTACCAGACACCAGATCTGCCAATAACTTGATCTCAAACTTTCCAGCTTCCAGAACTGTGAGAAATAAATGTTTGCTGTTTAAGCCACCTAGTCTATGGTAATCTGTTAAAGCAAACTCAGCAGTCTAAGACACTCTCTTAGGAGAATTATACTAGTACTGAGATCAGTGACCAAGTTTCTTAATAAGATAAAAGTTACTTCGTATTGATTGCAAAGCCACTGTACCATTTGTTTTTGTAGGTCCAGATAAAATCTGGAATTATGCTATAATATTCTAAATCTTGAAATTGCTCCACCAAAAATCTGGTTTCTTATTTTATGCATAAGCAGTCATTATACATTGAGGGAGGCTCCAAACAGTGTTAAGTAACCTTCATCAACCTTGTTTCTTGGGAACTAATGAATCAGGACAATTGGGTCACCTGGGATACAGGAATATACAAATAATTCAAAGGCAAAATTCAATACTACCTAGCTTTTCATCTGGCTTTTTAGCATCATGACTATAAGAAATCGTTCTTCAAGATTGCGTTCCTTCAAAACAAGGCAATCCTCAATAAATTTAAGAAGATTGAAATCATCCTGGCCATCTTTTCTGACCACAATGCTATGAAGCTAGAAATAAACCACAGGAACAAAGCTGGGAAAGTCAGAAATATGTGGAAACTAAACAACATGATATTGAACAATGATTGGGTCATTGAAGAAATCCAAGGGAAAATTAAAAAATACCTGGGGACATACAAAAATGAAAATACAATATACCAACTCTTATGGGATGCAGTAAAAGTGGTCATAAGAGGGAAATTCATAGCAATACAAGCCCACCTAAACAAGCAAGAAATATCTCAAATAAGTAATCTTAAAATGCACATAACAGAGCTGGAAAAAGAAGAACAGACAGAACCCAAAGTCAGCAGAATGAGGGAAATAATAAAAATTAGAGCACACATAAATGAAATAGAGACAGAAAAAAAAAACAGTAGAAAGGATTAATGAAACTAAGAGCTGGTTCTTTGAGAAGATAAACAAAATTCACAAACCCTTAGTCAGACTCACCAAGAAAAAAAGAAAGAAGATTCAAATAAATAAAAATAGAAATAAAAGAGGTGAAATTACAATAGATACTGCAGAAATACAAAGGATTAAAAGAGAATACTATGAAAAACTATATGCCCACAAATTCGATAACCTAGAAGAAATGGATGAATTCCTAGATTCATACAACCTCCCAAAAGTGAATCAATAAGAAATAGAGAATCTGAATAGACCAATCACAAGTTCAGAGATTGAAACAATAATCAAACCCTGCCCCCGAAAAAAAAAGTCCAGGACCAGATGGCTTCTCTGGAGAATTCTACCAAACCTTCAAAGAAGATTTAGTACCTATCCTTCTCAAACTTTTCCAAAAAATTGAAGAAGATGAAATGTTGCCTAACACATTATCTGAGGCCAACATTACCCTGATACCAAAGCCTGACAAGGAAAACACAAAGAAGAAAAACTACAGGGCAATATCACTGATAAACTTAGATGCAAAAATCTTCAACAAAATATTGGCAAACCGAATACAGCAATACATTAAAAGGACCATACACCACAATCAAGTGAAATTTATTCCAGGGACACAAGGATGGTTCAATATCCACAAATCGATCAATAAGATACACTACATTAAAAAAATGAAGAATAAGAATCACATGATCATCTCAATAGATGCAGAGAAAACATTTGACAATATACAACAGCCATTTATGATAAAAATTCCCAATAAAATGGGTATGGAAGGAAAGTACCTCAACATAATAAAGGCCATATGTGACACACCCACAGCCAACATCATACTCAGTGGGGAAAAACTGAAAGCCTTCCCTCTGAGAACAGGAACAAGACAGGGGTGCCCACTCTCACAACTCCTGTTCAGCATAGAACTGGAAACATTGGCCAGAGCAATTAGTCAAGATAAAGGAATAAAAGGAATCCATTTAGGAAATGAAGAAGTGAAACTCTTGCTGTTTGCAGACGACATGATCTTATATATAGAAAACCCTAAGCAATCCATTGGAAAACTACTAGAAATAATCAACAGCTACAGCAAGTTGCAGGGTACAAAATCAACTTTAAAAAATAAGTTGCATTCCTATACATGAACAATGAATTAGCAGAAAGAGAAATCAAGGAAATAATTCCATTTACAAGCGCAACGAAAAGCATAAAATGCCTAGGAATAAACTTAACCAAAGAGGTGAAAGACTTATACACTGAAAAGTGTAAGACACTATTGAAAGAAATTGAAGAAAACATAAAAAAATGGAAAGATCTTTCATGTTCGTGGGTTAGAAGAATAAACATAGTTAAAATGTCCATACTACATAAAGCAATCTACAGATTCAATGCAATCCCAATCAAAATCCCAATGACATTATTCACAGAAACAGAACAAATTATCCAAAAATTTATGTGGAACAACAAAAGACTCCGAATAGCCAAAGCAATCCTGAGAATAAAGAACAAAACTGGAGGCATCAAAATCTCTGACTTTAAAACATACTACAAAGCTATAGTAATCAAAACAGCATGGTACTGGCACAAAAACAGACAAACAGATGAATGGATCAGAATTTAAAGCCCAGAAATAAAACCACACATCTATGGACCCTTTGACAAAGGAGCCAAGAGCACACAATGGAGGAGGGAAAGTCTCTTCAATAAACGGTGTTGGGAAAACTGGACAGCTACATGCAAAAGAATGAATAGACCATTATCTTGCTCCATACACAAAAATTAACTCTAAATGGATTAAACATTTGAATGTAAGACCTAAAACCATAAAACTCCTAGAAGAAAATACAGGCAGTACAGTCTTTGACATTGGTTGTAGCCACGTCTTTTCAAATACCATGTCTACTAGGCAAGAGAAACAAAAGAAAAAGTTAACAAATGGGACTATATCAGACTAAACATCTTCTGCAAAGCAAAGGAAACCATGACTAAAACGGAAATACAACACACTAACTGGGGAAAAAATATTTTCAAATCATTTATGGGATAAAATATTGATCTCCAAAATACATAAAGAACTCACACAACTCAAGAAAAAAAACCCTAACAACCCAATCAAAAAATGGGCAGAGGATATGAACAGACATTTTTCCAAGGAAGATATACAGATGACCAACAGACACATGAAACAATGGTCAACATCACTAATTATTAGGGAAATGCAAATCAAAACTAAAATGAGACATCACCTTACACCAGTCAGAATGGCTATAATTACCAAAACAAAAAACAACAAATGTGGGAGAGGATGTGGAGAAAAGGGAACCCTCGTACACTGCTGTTGGGAATGCAAACTGGTGCAGTTACTATGCAAAACAGTATGGAGATTTCTCAAAAAATTAAAAATAGAAATACCATGTGATCCAGCTATCACACTACTAGGTATTTATCCAAAGGACTTGAAATCAATGATCCAAGGAGATTTATGCACCTCTATGTTCATTACAGCATTACTCACAAGAGGCAAGATGTGGAAGCAACCCAAGTGCCCATCTATAGATGAATGGATAAAGAAGATGCACTATATATATAAAATGGGATACTATTCAGCCATAAAAAAAGACAAAATCATCCCATTTGCAGCAACTGGATGGAACTTGAGGGGATGATGTTAAGCAAAATAAGCCAGACAGAGACAGACAAATACTGCATGATTTCACGCATGTGTGCAACATAACAAATGCATGGATAAAGAGAACAGACTAATGGTTACCAGAGGGGAAGGGGGTTGGCAGAGTGGGCAAAAGGGATAAAGGGGCACGTGTGTATGGTGATGGATAAAAATTACACTACTGGGGGTGAGCACAATGAAATGTATTAAAGAACTGATATACAATAACGTACACCTGAAATTACACAATGTTATAAACCATTATAATCCTAATAAAATCACTTGTGGAAAAAAACAAAAAAAACAAGCTAACAAAAAAGAATGGTTTCCTTCAGTTCAGCAGTTAAAGAAGGAAAAAAAACATATAAATGTAGGTTTATGAGTGGAATCCTTTAGACGGTTATTATTAATGAAAGCCTTAGCTTCTCAGTAAGCACTAACCTAATGAAAACAAGAGAAATACTGAAGGCAGAACAAAATATTGAAGTACAAAACATTTTATTGCTTTACAGAGAAGTAGATGAGAAAGTTGACTTTAAATTTTCTGAGCTTCAGAGAACTTCCGAGCTATGGATAATGGAGTGCTCATTTTTCCCACATCCCATGTTGGCCATCTTCAAAAGAAAGCTTCCATATGCGTCCTAGCCTTTAGCTCTCAAAAACTGAATTCAGGAGCATCAGTGAAAGACATTTTGTAAACTCAGCTCCATTCCAACTCCTTTCCTCTAAAGACAAGATATCCTGAAGAGGATCTACGCTGAGCACCGAAAGGCTGTCATCAAATTCATCTTTGTTGTCTTTTTCTCCTATATCAAGTAGACTAGAAATTCTTGTCATGACACAAAAATAGGGAGGTGTCTAGAGTTAGTCTTTAAGCACCTAATCAAAAAGTAAGTATTGATCCTCATTTCCACCTCTCTTGCTGACAAACTCTGAATGAGGGGAAATGGGCTTTTATAAATAAACCTGTCTGTGTTTATAGCCATCACTGAAGTAAGAGTCATAGCAGTACCCTCTCTTCCAAATCCTAATTCCTCTTCAATAAAATAAATATTTAGTATCCATTTCCTATACATGAGGCATTGTACAGGCAAAAAAATAATTTATGGTCAAAAATTTACATTGAAATAATGATAATTGCAATATTTCTTGAGTGCATATCTTGTGCTGAGACCTAAATCAAGCAATCAGTTATTTATTTAATGCTCAAAACACAATGAGGTGGGTAGTTTTACTTTCCTCAATCTGAAAAGGGAGCTAGAGAGGAAGGGAGAGGTGTCCTATTTCAAGACACTTAAGATGCTATAAATTTTATTGCACCATTAGTTTTACATATCAATAAGAAAAAAGTCAACAAACCACAAAATACCATCTATTATTTCACACATCCTAATCAATAATGTGGTAAAATGTGAAAAATGTTTATCTTATAATCAATGAAATAAAGTAGCTTGTTCAAGGTTAAATATCGGGGGAGACCTATACTCTAGAAATCTCAAATTGAAAGTGATGCAGCACAAGACAGTGCAAAGGACTACAGCTGGAGAAGGTGGGCTGCCTTCCAAAACAGATGCCCAGAACAGGCATTTATCTTCCAGAATTTACCACAGCATCTGCCATTATAATTCAAAAATTGTATTTTATTGATGTTCTAGAGTTGATTGGCAAGTAAATGCTAATTCATGTAACCAAAGCACACAAGAGACTTTCTAGAAGGTCAATTTATTAATTTGTCATGAAAAATATATCTGCCAAGACCTTCTAATTGAGTAAGCCTGACCAATTTGTTTTTTCCCCATAAATCAGTTATATAGGAAGACAAGTTTTTAAGAAGTTGCTTAATGAGCAAGTGTTAAGGGCTGAATTGTGTCCCCTGTCTCCAATTCATATGTTGAAATCCTAATTCCCAGGACCCCAGAATGAGACTATATTTGACATGAGGCCTTTAAAGAGGTAATTAAGTAAAAGTGAGGCCTTAGGGTAGGCTCTAATCTAATCTGACTGGTGTCTTTATAAGACGAAGAGTGGGCACACAGAGAGACACGGGGGATGTGGGTGCATGAGGAAAGAACATGTGAGAACACAATGAGAAGGTGGCTCTCTGCAAGCCAAGCAGAGAGGACTCAGAGAAACCAGAGCTGCCAACACCTTGGTCTTGGACTTCTAGCTTCCAGAACTATAGGAAAATAACTTTTTGTCGTTTAAGTCTCCCAGCCTGGGGTGTTTTGTCATCACAGCCCTAGCAAACTAATATAAAAAGAAAGAACGTATTTAGATATATGAATCAAAATTTTAGTGGATTCAAGTTGTGAGAGTTAGGGATGTTCCTCCAGTGAGAGTATGCGTGACTCTCAGACCAAAGATGTGACCTATCTCATTGGAAAGGCAGAGAACTTATCTTGTTAGAAGGTATTTGTATGGACTCTCAGGTAGAATTCCTTAAAAAAGGAGATATCAAGGGGCTGGCCCAGTGGTGTAGTGGTTAAGTTCACATGCTCTGCTTCAGTGGCCCAGAGTTCACTGGTTTGGATCCTGGGCACAGACCTACACACCACTCATCAAGCCACGCTGTGACAGCATCCCACATAGAAGAAATAGAAGGACTTACAACTAGGATGTACAACTATACACTAGGGTTTTGGGGAGAAAAAAAAGAGAGAGGAAGATTGGCAAGAGATGTTAGCTCAGAGTCGATCTTCCTCAACAAAAAAAAAAGAGAGACATTAAAAAATGTTGGATTTTGCTGAAGGCAAAGCTCATACTCCACAGCTGCATTCACTCTACTTTGTAAAAACCTTTAAGAAACTCTAGTTAAAAGCATTTTGCATATTTATGATGATCCACTTTGCCTCGTTTCCAATATTTACCCTCAGATATCATTTTTACTTTTATGACTCATCTCTTATATCCATGTACAATCTACAAGATAAGCGTGACTATAAATCACCATTAGTATCACAAAAAGAAGGAGCTCCATAAAGGCCAACTCGATTCAGAAGATTCAGAAGAAAATTCCTGGAAAATGCTCTTGAAGAGTGAGTAAAATTTTCATAAGGTAAAGATTTAGTGGTAAGTTATTTTAAACTGGAAGAAATTTCATAAAATAGGAAGAAAAGGGAGGTATTGAATATAATGACATAACTGAGCACAGTCTTCCTGAATGAAATTGTACGAGGAGGAGAGTTGAGGGAACCAGGCCTGAAGTGAACCCTTGAAGAGCAGGGTATAAAGAGTTCATGTAGTTTGGAAGACAATAAAACAAATGGTGGTATGTCCATTCGGTGAAATACCGCTCAGCACTAAAAAGAAAGAAACTACTAATAAATGCTATGATTTGGATGAACTTCAAAGACATTATGCCAAGGGAACAAAGCCAGTCTCAATGATTGCCTACTATAAGATTCCTTTACATGACATTCTAAAGAAAACAAAGCTTTAGACAGACTTCGAGCAGAAAACAGATCACTGGTTCTCAGAGGTTAGAAATTTGGGAAGGGTATGATGACAAAGAGATAACATAAAGGATTTTTTGAGGGTGATGAAACTGAGTTCTGATTATGATGATGTTTATACAAGTCTATACACATGTGAAAGTTTGTAGAACTGTACACTAAAAGAAAAAATGTCTATTTATGATATTTTTAAAAATAAAATTATTAAAAAGTGTGAATTATCATGGTAAATTTCATAAAGGAAACAAAACTGTATTTAAAAATAATTTACTGAATTAAACTAATAGTTTAAAGGAAGAGGGAGAAAGAAATCAAGTTATTCAGAGGTTTAAACCTAGACAGGAGGATAAGTATTTCTTGTGATGTTAGTACAAAAGATAGTGAACTCAGAGAGAGGATTTCATTGGGTACAAGGAAAATGATAATTTTGGAAATATGGATCCAGAATGCAAAAGAGAATTTAAAAAGAGTAGTCAAGTTAAAGATATAGATTTTAGAGTTCACCTGCTTAGAAGTGCTAATTGCAACTATAGTCATGGAAAAAGTCACTCAGCAGGGACCATAAAAGAACATGATGAAGAAATCCTGGAAGTGTCAATTTTATAAGAGAGAAGAAAAGATGCTAAAGAATCCTTCCCTGAAAGCCCCAGCCCAGCAAGTGTTCTTCTCAAATATTTTACTATTTTCATTTGGCATTAAGTATGAGTTTAATTTTTTTTTTTTTTTTTTTGGAGGAAGATTAGCCCTGAGTTGACATCTGCCGCCAATCCTCCTCTTTTTGCTGAGGAAGACTGGCCCTGAGCTAACATCCATGCCCATCTTCCTCTACTTTATATGTGGGACGCCTGCCACAGCATGGCTTGACAAGCAGTACATAGATCCTCACCCGGGATCTGAACTGGCGAACCCTGGGCCACTGAAGCAGAATGTGTGAACTTAACTGCTGCGCCACCCGGCTGACCCCTCAGTTTAATATTTTTTAAAACCAGTATGTGCTCACTTTAACAAATTGTATATGAATTTGAGTATTTACTCCATATGTGTACACGGCACACTTACAACGTAGAAGACTAGATGCCATATGCTATACGGCTAGATGCTATAATGCTAGATGCTACATGCTAGATGATATAATGTTACTATTTATACCTTGGAGACAGGCTTAGAAGTTTATTAAACTCTAGGTGTCTAAATGGAACAAATTATCCAGGTTTCCAAGCTCTAGCTCATTCTTGCACGGAGCAGAGGTGATAAATTGAAGCACTGGGTGTGGGAGTGAAGATGCTGGTGTAATGTCTCATCGATTGCATTTTAGGCAGATGGAATGGCACATTCCTTTAGTATCGTGCACTATTTTTTCTCAGAAAATGTGCCCTAAACTTCACTACCATTTCATTGCTTTTGTTATAAATAATCTTTAAAAGCTCCTCTCTTCTCATAATATGAATCTTTACCAGAAACCTGCATCTTATTCTCTTATTTCTCCATTGCCGCTGTGCATTATAATGAGTCATGCTGCCTGCAAATCAGGCGGAATTACCCAACCAGACCCAGGCAATTTCCAAGAATGTATACGTGTCATAAACAATCTAAACATTTTTAAAAGGATTTACTTTTCATGCAGATGCCTTTTTTTGGTAGGAATTCTAAGAAAACTGAGGAAAGCCCTTCTACTGAGATGTGGGCAAAGCCTCAGAAATTGTATGTTGGAGGTAACTTTAAGACAGAATAAGTGAAATGAAATAATTTTAGAGAGACGCCATTATGGTCCTGAGTACAGTAAACTTTATGAAACAGGCTCTTGGTTGACTAGAAGTGCTCCAAAACTGAAGGAAAATAAACGGGTAGCTTTTCTTAAAGTAATATATACTGAAGTATTTGTAGGATGACAGAAATGAGATGAATAGATTCTCATAGGAACTGGCATTTCCCTTTTTAAGAACCACTGGATATTCTAGTTTGGTTTACTCAACCTGCGTTTCACCTTCCTTCTAACCGAGAAGTTTAGAAATCAAAACAAAACAAAAGGAACACCTTTTCCAGATTCCTTTGAAGCAAGGATTCTGGAGGGAAATTAGACGTGCCAATCATCGGCATGGGCACGAGATTTTGAAGGCAAATTGAGGCAGAAGCTACGTTCCTGTCGCGTTTTGTCTGCTTGTATTCAGAAACGCATGGGAGAAACAATGATGTCTCTGCCACATCCTTTCCCAGCCCTGAACTGTCCGATATACAGTTTCCAGCCTCATGTGACCACTGAACACCTGAAATGTGACTAGTCCAAATGAAGTTTCTGTAAGTGTAAAAGGCACAGTGGATTTTGAAGTCTTTGTATGGAAAAAACAGAAGAAGAAAGCATTCTATAAATTTTTCTATGGGTTATATTTTGAAGTGTTTCAGTTTTGCTTAAATAAAACATGTTAAAATTAATTTTGCTGTTTCATTTTTTAAAAATGAGCGTAGTAGAAAATTTGAGGGGCCGGCCGGTGGAGCAGCAGTTAAGTGTGCACGTTCCACTTCTTCGTGGCCTGGGGTTCGCTGGTTCGGATCCGAGTGCAGACATGGCACTGCTTGGCAAAAGCCACGCTGTGGTAGGCGTCCCACGTATAAAGTAGAGGAAGATGGGCGTGAATGTTAGCTCAAGGCCAGTCTTCCTCAGCAAAAAGAGGAGGATTGGCAGCAGTTAGCTCAGGGCTAATCTTCCTCAAAACAAAAAAAGAAAGAAAGAAAATTTGAAAATACAAATGTGCCTCTCATTGTATTTCTGTTAGGCAGCACTGCTCCAGCTTCCTGTGTGTAGAGAGAAAGTTCTGGGGTGAAGCAGTCATGTGGCTTCTCCAACCATCTATTCAGTCCCTGACTGACAGCTATGGATGTTGGTTCTCTAGCTCCTGGGTTGTTCAGAGGCTGTGGGCGGGCTCTGATTCTGGCTCAGCTTCAGGAACTACCTCAGAAGTGACTCTCCTGATGAGTCCATCCTCACGGGTTCTAGGAGTCACTCCTATGGGTCCCGCTTAGAGTCCTGTCCTTTAGAACTTTTTCCTATGTTTTAAACACCCACTTCTCTGTATACATTTTATTCCTTCTTATTTGAAATTCTGAATGTGTTTTCTGTTTCTTAAACTAAAACATGACTGACAAAACAAGGAATATCTTAAATAGGGTAATTTCTGGAATTTAGTTTGATTTTCTTTTTAAGTTTCTGAGGAAAAAACAAATCTATTCGAATGCAAAACCTTCTGAAGCTTTGGGAATGTCCCCAGAATGTGATATTGGGGAAGGTGTGCCCATCCTTCTTGCCTGAATATAGCACTTATAATATCTGTGTTTGCATATTCCAAGTGAGGTACAAGCCATGGAAACCATACAAATGATTAAAAAAAGAAACCTCCACAAGTAACACTATTTTTTAAAATGAAGTTTAAAGAGAAGCCCGCAATAAAGGAAGAACAAATGAAATGGACTCAATCTGAGACCATGAACCAGGCCCCAGTCAAATCTGATTTCCATGATAAGGACCTACAAAATTACTTGCCATTTTTCTCATTTTCAGCATATCTTGAGGGCATCAAAATGGTGACCTCCCTTCCCGTGTTCCTGTGTTTCTGTTGTAAAAGCGATTTATTAATCTGACTAGTTATCGCTGGGATCATTCTGTTTTATATAGAGGTTGTTGTCTATTTCCCACACAGGCTTCTTCATGTAGTAGCACTGAGCATTCAGCGATGGTATCACAGCCTTGGAAAATTGCCACCCTCACTTCTGTATCCCTCCAGGTTGCTTTTGCAGTCAGAGGAAATGAATGTGTTATCCCCAGCCATGCAAGGTTTCAGATGTAAATTAATAAGCACCAGCCTCTACCAGTCACAGTGGGGAAGTACGTGAGCTGTTTAAAGCCAAAGAAAGTACAATAATCATTCGGCCACATACACTCGCATACACACACACACACACACACGTGCATACATACACACACACACACACACAGTGTGTATTCTTTTTTATTTTTTAAAGATTGGCACCTGAGCTAACAGCTGTTGCCAATCTTTTTTTTTTTCCTGCTTTTTTTCCTCCCCAAATCCCCCCAGTACATAGTTGTATATTTTAGTTGTAGATCCTTCTAGTTGTGGCCTGTGGGATGCCGCCTCCACATGGCCTAGTGAGCGGTGCCATGTCTGCACCCAGGATCCAAACCCTGGGCCACCGAAGCAGAGTGCACGAACTTAACCACTCGGCCACGGGGCCGGCCCCAGGGTGTATTCTTTTAAGAGAAGTTCATTTTTCACCTATTATATCATATCATGTATTTGACAGTTCACTAAGATATTTTAAACAGTTTTTGGGAGAAAAGAACTGGGAATTGCTGAACAACATTTTTAGATTTTTTTTTTAATTTTATTTCTTGAGGAAGGTTGGCCCTGAGTTAACATCTGTTGTCAATCTTCCTCATTTTGCTTGAGGAAGATTGTCCTTGAGCTAACAACTGTGCCAATCTTCCTCTATTTTGTGTGGGGATTGCCACCACAGCATGGCTCGATGAGTGATGTATAGGTCCACACTCAGGATCAAAACCTGTGAACCCCAGGCCACCAAAGTGGAGCGTGAGAACCTAACCACTATGCCACCATGCTGGCCCCAAGATTTGTAGAATTTTGGTCCTACTTTTCAATCTTGCATTTTAGATTTAATTAACCTAGTCTTTAGCTAGTTACATTTCTTGGCATGACTTCAAGTGTAGCTGGATCATGTGGTATTGTATTTTTAATTTTTTGAGGAATCTCCATACTGTTTTCCATAGCGGCAGCACAAGTTTGCATTCCCACCAGCAGTGTATGAGGTTTCCTTTTCCCCACATCCTCTCCAACATTTGTTATTTTTTGTCTTGTGAATTATAGCCACTCTGACGAGTGTAAAGTGATATCTTATTGTAGTTTTGACTTGCATTTCCCTGATGATTAGAGATGTTGAACATCTTTTCGTGTGTTTGTTGGCCATCTGTATATCTTCTTTGGAAAAATATCCCTTCATTTTTTGACAAGTTGTTTGCTTTTTTATTGTTGAGTTGTATGAGTTTACTATACTTTTTGGAGATTAAACCCTTGTTAGATATATAATTGCAAATAGTTTCTACCAGTTGTTGGGTTGCCTCTCATTTTTTTAATGGTTTCCTTTGCCTTGCAGAAGCTTTTTAGTCTGATGTAGTTCCATTTGTTTATTTTTTCTTTTGTCTCTCTTGCCTGAGTAGGCATGGTATTCAAAAAGATATTGCAAAGACCAACGTCAAAGAGTACACTCCCTATATTTTCTTCTAGGAGTTAGAAGCAACCCAAGTGCCCATTAGTGGATGAATGGATAAAGAAGATGTGGTATATATAGAGAGAGGGGAATACTACTCAGCTGTAAAAAAGACAAAATTGTGCCATTTATGACAACATGGATAGACCTTGAGGGTATTATGCTAAGCAAAATAAGCCAGACAGAGAAAGATAAACACCATCTGATTTCTCTCATATGTGGAAGATAAACAAATGCATAGATAAGGAGAACAGATTAGTGGTTACCGGAGCGGAAGGGGGTGGGGGGTTCAAAAGGGGTAAAGGGGCACATATGTATGGTGATGAATAAAAACTAGACTACCGGTGGTGAACATGATGAAACTGATATATAATAATGTGCACATGAAACTTAAATGCAATGTTATAAGTCAATATGACCTCAATAAAATAATTTTTTTAAAAAAGAGTACAGTAGATTCCATTCTATGTCCTAGAGGGAAGTTTGGGGAAAGATGCAGTGTACTATTATCCTCCATACAACTTGGCATGGGGAGTGACTAAAAATAAAGCAAAATCAAAAAATATAAAGCAGTTTCATGCATGTAGACCCCAAAGGGCCAAAGTCCTCACTTTCCCACACGTGTTTACCACCTCAAACTTGTGGCATAGAAGACATTTGTGAGGTATGAGAGCCCTCATCTGTGAGTTAACAGAATTAAAGGAGAAGGGAAAGTTGATACTTAGCAGATTGATTGTTGCAACATGAAGGGATTTACATCAAAGGGGACTTCTGAATGATTCCCAAAAGATGAAGGATGCTGAGTGCATCACAGTTCTTCACCAAATTCAAGAAGAAAGAAGGAAGGACACAATACATTTTTTTAAACATTTATTATGCAACTTCACATTTAATTCTCACAAAATTCCTATCATTTAGGGTATTATCACTCCAATTTTCTGTTGAGCAAACATAGGTTTACCCAAGATAACTCAGTTGGTGTTTATTGGCGGTAGAATTTAAGCACAGGTTTACCTGATTGCATATGGCATGTATAAGACTTCGCACAGCCCCAGGCTCCATTATTATTTGCTACCTGTTCATTCAAAACTATTTATTGAGTTCCTATCATGTGTCAATATTGTGCTAGATACTTGCTAGGACAAACACTATTTTTAAATCATGGAGCCTGTGTCTAATAGGGAAGATAGATATTAAATAAATATCAGTATTGCATGTTATGAGAATGTATAAGAAGTGAAGCCTAAATTAGTCTGAGAGGACTAGAGAGGAGGTAATAGTTAAGCTGAAATTTGAAAGGCAAGGAATTAGGTAAACTAAGGAACAGGGTTGCCAGATAAAATACAAGCCAACCTAACATTGCACAGGACATACTTATGCTAAAAATTTATTTGGACATCCTAAATATTATTCCTAAATCTGGTGACCTCATTAATGAAGAAGAGAGTGTGTCCCAAGAACAGGGAAAAGTGTGTGTGAAAATCCTGAGTGCAACACAAATGGCAATTTTGAGAGAGGAAGAGAAGGCCAGTGCAGCTGGAGCACAGAATATGAAAGGAAGGGTAGGTTAAGATGAGGATTCTGCAGAATGATCTTATGCATTGCCTTGTAAGCCACTTTAAGATTTTGGACTTTATCCTAAGAGCAATGGGAAGTAACTGCATAGTTTTAATCAGGAGAATAAAAGGATCAAATTTTAAATTTTAAAATACCATAATGGCTGAAATGTGAGTAATAATGGATTTGTAGAGAGCAAAAGGCTAATTGAGTTTCATCTGGTGAGAGAAAATGGTGGTTTGAATTAGGTTACAAGCAGTCACAATAGAGAGAATGAAATGTATTTTAGAAATAGTTTTTAAGTGGAACAGGCAGGACTAGACATGTGTGTGAGGGGTGTCCGTTCTAATATGACCTGGATTCATGGGTTAATCGGCAGCATGCAAGATGGCACCCATTATCAAGATAGGAGAGGTGGAAGATAAATGGTTGCACTTTAGAGCACTTTAGATGATGTTGAGAATAGTGGATAGACTCCACCTTCATCCCAGCGATGGCTTATCATGTTTCACAAAACTCTCTCCCACAGGCTCCACTGGAAATCTTGCCTCTCTGGGCATCTATTATCACCCGGATTCTCAAAGCCGTCCTGCTACCTCTAACTCTGACACAATCCCTCACTCCCTCTCCTGTCCCCAATACTCCTCTTCTCTAGAAACTTCGGTCTCATTATCAAACTCCACTCCATCCTCAATCTTTTCCCAGAAATGTCCTTTAACTTCTTGCCTTGAGTGAAGCTTAACCGTTGCTTGAGGCAATCTCAAGATAATTCTTTTGTCTTAGATTCTGCATAGCTATTTTGCAGCCATTACTCCTCTTCTCTTTAGTAAACTGTACCTTTGAAATGAACTCCTTTCAGATATAACATCATCTCTCTTCATTGCTGCTAACTATTGATCTCTGATCACTCCTCATTTATCTCCTGTCAATATTGTCTGTGACTTTAAAATCCTTATGGATAAACCTTCCCAAAGCCTTGGATTCAATGATTATCTTATTTACAGAGAACTATTTCCCTACTTCATCTATCCACTCACAAGATGTTCTCCACTTAATATTTTTTTCATTGCAAAATCTACTTTAAAGTCTTCACTTCAAAAATACACATTTCTCACATAAATATGCCAAAATGATTTTTTGACAAAGGAGCGAGTGTACATTTATTGTCAAATAGAAAAACTTCAGCTTAAGTCTCTCACACCTTATAAAAAAACATGCAAAGTGCTTCACAGACTGAAATGTAAAATGTAAAACTATAAAACTTTCAGAGGAAAACATAGGAGAAAATCTTTGGATGTTGGATAAAGAAAAGAGTGCTTACTATTTACACAAAAAGTGCTTACTATTTACACTATTTACACAAATCCATAAAAGGAAAAAAAATTGAACATCAAAATTAAAAAAATTTGCTCTGCAAAAGATGCTGTTGAAAGGATGAAAAGACAAGCTACAAAGTGGTAGAAGATATTTGCAAACCACATATTTGACAAAGGGCTAGTATCTAGAAAAATGTTACAGCCATTCTAGAAAACTGTTGGCAGTTTCTTAAAAATATAGACATGCAACTACCATAGACCCAGAATTTGTACTCCTGAGCATTCATACCAGAGAAATTAAGACTTTTCTTCATATGATAACCGGTAAATGAGTGCAAACACATACTATACACACACACACACACACACACACACACTTTTCAAATGCCCACTCTTGTTCTTATACTTCACAGTGCTCAAATACTCCAAGGTCACAATGGCTAATTATTGAGATATCGTATCAATAAACCGAATTACTTTCTCATCTGTGTTACCACCCTTACCAGTCTAAATTCCATGGAGCATTATCATAATTCCTCCCCAGAAAATAATGATTTCTACTTCACTGCTCTTCTCTCATCCATTACACTTGCCTTTAAAAAGAGAAGGAAAAAACCTAGAGTACATATACCAGTGTTTTCTCCAGAATCACTGAAAATTACTGGGGAAAAAACCCCATTGGTTAATTTTACTCTAAACTCATGATAATAAGCCTCAAGAGTTCAATACCACATGGAAATCCCACTATAGAGACAGATATCCCAGAAATATCTATTTTATGCTTTCTTCTCTTTCCTAAAATCTCTCGCAACCCTTCTACAACCCTCACAATCAACTAATAACTTGACCTCAAGTTTAATGATATAATAAAACTACTCAATCTGAGCTCACTCATCTTCCCATCTTGTACCAAAACCTACTAGCATCCCCTACCATCTTCCCCTTCTCCATGTTCCCTTGAAAAACCAGTCTCACAAGTTGACCTTTATAACTCATCTACTCTCTCCTCCCCTCCATCATTAATCTCTTTGACACTGGATCTTTCCCATCAGCGAAGAAACAATCTCTAATGTCTTCCAGTTTTTAATAAAAACAAGTAAAATCCCTCATTTGCTTTCACATCTTCTTCCTCATATCAACCTAATTCTCTTCTGGCAAAATTTCTTGCAAGAATTCTGTCTTTAGTCAATCTCACTTTCTCATCTAAGTCCATGACAATCTGGCCTCTGTAACTATTATACAGAAACGTTCATGTTAAAGTCACCTCCAGCTTCTATTTTGCCAGTCATTATGTATAGAATCTGTCCTTATCTTGCTCACCCTCTCAGCAATATTCTGCATTTACTTTCTTTCGAAACATTGTCCTTTTTCTTAGCTTTCATGAAACCTTGATTTCAGAGTATTCCACCTCATATTTTTGCGTATTTATTCTTGTTTCCTGCTCCTCTACTTAGTCCCTAAATCTTCATAGTCCTCAAGAATCTGCCTTGTACCTCTTTCTTCTCTAACAATAATTTTTCCCTTGGTGATGCCTTCCATTGCCATGGCTTTAAATACCATGGATAGTGTCATCTCTGAATGTTGACTGCACATTAAAATTACCTGGGATTTTTTAAAATATTCACAACTAAGCCTTTCCACCCCATGGCAATTGAATCAAAAGGTCTGGGACTGAGTTCTGGGAATCTTTGTGTGTGTAGAGAGAGGATTTGCTTTTTTGTTTTGTTCTTTGTTTTTCTTGTTTGTATTTTTCCTATTATTTCTAATGTGTCATCAGAGTTCAGAAACAATGATCTATACGACACGGCCAACACTTAAATTTATTTCCCCTGTTCATACTACTCCTCTAAGCTCCAGATGTTTCCTTGCTTTCACAACCTATATCCAGTCCATCTGCAATTGCATTTAATTCTTCCATGAACATTTATTTCAAATATGTTGATGATACTTTCTTCTCTACTACTCCCAAGACTAAGAAAGCACTGGCATTTCTTATCCCAACTAGTACAGCTCTCCTAATTGCTCTGTCTCTTCTGCTCTTGGCCCCCTTCTCCTTCTCCTCAAAATACAGAGTGTTCTTTAAAATCTATACCAAAGCATATTATTTCCTTTCTTAAAATATTTCAATGAATTACCCCTATAATGAGGATAAAATCTAAACATCTTTCCATGGCATTACAGCCTTTCATGAGCTATCCCCTTCTTATGTCTTTAAACTCATCCCATTCCACTCTATGCCCAGCTTATAATATTCCACCTCCTTCAACATGCCAAATTCCCCCCGGTAATTTTTTGTATGCTCTAAATGCTAAGAGAGAAATTAAAGATTTAGGAGACAGAGTATACATAAAACTCAATGATTTTGAAAAGGTAAGAAGTGATAGAACCCAGAATACATATGAAAGAATTAGATCTGGATTAAAAAAAGAACTTCTGTTGCAACATGAAGGAATTTGAAAAAGGTAGGTATAGCCACAGGTCATTTTGTCATATGGTAATTATCAAAATAATGACATTTTTTTTTCTGTGCCATAAGAAGCAGGAAATTTGGATGAAAGTAAGAGAGGAGTTGAGGGTCTTTTAGATAAGAAGAGAATCTCCACTAATTATTTTTAAATATTATTGTTAAATATGAACAATTGAGCTAACTAGAAAAAATATATCAGTTGTAACTGGCAGTATTGCATGTCAGGTTGAAGTTGATAATCACAGTTTATAATGAAAACTCCCATCCATGTGGTATAATTTTCTCTAGCTGTGGTCAGCTGCTCAGGTACAAGTAGTGAGAATCAGCTACTAGGGTTCATTAAGGCTTGGAGTTCTGTTAGGTTAAAAGGCCAGTAGAGCCATGGCAGAGGGGTGAATGAAAAAAATGGGTGTTGGCATCTAAACTGGACTGAGAGGAGGGGAAGGCAAGATTAGACTGATAGATAATGAAAAGAGATACCTGCTCATTTAGTCCCAGGAAGATGGAAGAGTATCCTGGCAAAAAAATATGTACTTGAGAAAAATTATGGTCATAGAATAGAAATTTTGAAATAATTTCAAAAATGGGAGCATTTTAGAGGTTGACCACGTAAGAATGTGACAGAAAAAAATAGATGCCTGAGTGAATTAGAAGGAATGTCATTGCACGAGTCATCCTAAATTGTCATGGGATTGATAAACTATAGCCTGACTGGATCTCCCATTTCGAATGAAAGGATTCAGATTACTCAACTGCAAAGGCTAAGGCCAAAAAAAGAAGTGATAATTTCCAGAAAAGGGCCTATATAGAATATTGCGCAGATTTTTTGGGACGAGTGAATTTAGTTTTTCAGACTCCTGTGTTAGAAATATCCAAAACAAAATTTGCCTTCAAGATTGCTTTATAGGAGGGTCATACCATATTTACTTTTGGCTACAGCCAGTCACTCATAGTTTGTTGAAATTTCCAAAAATTCTGCCTGAAAACCCTGAACTCTGTTAGTAAATATTCTCAAACTTTATGTTGAGAAAAAGAAATAATGCCTACTAAGCAACATCAACTTTATGTTATCCATAAAATGAAAGACAGAAATCTTCAAGAGGCTGACAATGCCTTAGTGTTTCCTGAGGCATCACTAAGTCCCATTGTCTCACAATTTTCTTCAGGTCACTCAGTCATTGGAGGTGAGATGTCCCCATGTCAGGACCCAAGTGGCCTCTGGAACCATTCTCTGCGGGATGTGCAGCTCCTATGGCTTCTGCTTTGGGCACCTCACTCTGTTTATCAATAGTTGACTGATCCATTGGTATCTTTTGCCTGGTACCTTCTAATCATAAAAAAGACCTGTAGCTTTGTCTACGTACACTTGACACTCCCTGAGGTAAGTAGACTTTCTCTATACCCAGAATGTCTGAACCCTCTCTTGTTTGGTACCCTGACTATTCTAGAAAAGGAGAGATTCTCGAAAAGCAGAGATTAAAAGCAGAAATCTGCATAAATTTCTCTTCTGAAACACCTATTTTATTCTCTGTTAAAGTACAGGTCAACGCTCTCTATGCCAGGTGAAATAACTGCTTGCCACAGCATCTAAAGATATGGTTGACAGCCTTGCCTTCCCATTGGAACCCCATGGGAGTCTTTTATAAATATGGATGCCTGGGCTCTACAATCAGTATTTTAACAGAATTGATCTGTTGTGGGACCTGGTCACAGGGAGTTTTAAAACTACAGGGATGTCTAGGGGCCAGCCCCATGGCCTAGTGGTTAAATTTGGCACATTCCACTTCAGTGGCCCTGGTTTGCTTTCCGGGCACAGACCTACCTCACTCATCAGCAGCCATGCTGTGGTGGCGACCCACATGCAAAATAGAGGAAGATTGGCACAGATGTTAGTTCAGGGTAGAATCTTCCTGGGTGAAAAAAAAATTATAGTGGAGTCTAACGTATAGCCAATATTGAGGACCATTGATTGATCAAAAGTATACATGCCTGAAAGAGGATGGTTGTCTTCAATTCTTTTTGAGAAAGAGTTTGAGACATGCACACTGACATATCCCACCTCTGAAGCTAATGATCTTGAGGGGTAAATACACAAAAAGCTTATGAAAACTAACTCAAATCTGGCTCAACTAATGATAGGTCAGTAGTGTTCATTCCATACTGAAAATATAGCACATTTAGGCTGAGTCCATAATTTAATGGAAAAGTAATTTGCCTGTCTCAAAACCAAACTGTTCCTAAGAAAAGAATAATTGTGACATGAGAACCTTTTGTTGCGGGGGATGGAAAGAGCTGCAATAGAATGCGTCAAAGTCCAATTAAATGCTGGTCATCTGTGAAAATAAAAAGGACATTTTATCCAACCATTTTAATTACTCCAGGTTTTATTCTGAAACTTTGTCAGCAAAATGAACTTTACAAACAAAATGAAGCAAACACCTTTGTAGGTGCCCTGAAAATAACAGGCACTGGTAAAGATTTTGACAGCAGGAAATCCAATCTGTAGTTCTCCTTTTTAGCTGAAAGAGAAGGAATTTTTATGAAATAGCTGAAAAGATGGAGACAATGAAGCCAAATATCGCCCATGTCAACTTTGATCGAATTTGGAGTAAATGACTATTTATGCCCTGCCATATTTCTCTCTTTATAACCACGTGATACGATTCACAAAGTCTTGAATTTTAATAATTTTTCCATTATCTATTTTTGGTTATTTTCCCATATAGCAAAACTTTAACCAGTTATAAATATTTCAAGATATAACACAGTTAAAGGCCATATTCAAAAGTTACAGCAAAGACTGGAGAAGAATTCAGATGTCAACGTTTTCAATACTTTTCACAGTGGAGAAGCACAGTATCAACAGCGAGATTTGAACATTTATTATCTTTATCTGTATGTAGCGGTATCTCATATTTTTAAGTTGCAATTTCCTGACAATTGATGGTATTAGAAAACAATATATTTATTAACATTTGTTTGTCCTCTTGTGTGAAGACCAATTCAAGTTTTTGTTCATTTTCTATAGAATTTCCTGTTTATTTGGTATTTTTTCGTAGTTCTTTATATATTCAACATACAAGACCTTTGTCTGATATGTGAATTGTAAACATCTTCTCTAACTCTCTGATTTACCTTTTCTTTCTCCTCATGTGTTTTTGTGAACACAAGTTCGTACTTTAATGCAATTTATCAATTTTTAACTTTTTGGTTAAATTTTTTCCTATTTAAGAAATATTTCTTTCTCCAAGGTCATTCTTATATGTTTTGTTCTAGAAGTATCATCATCTTAATTTTCACATTTAGATCAACAAACCATCTGTAATTATACCATTTTTGGTGTGAAAAAAGGGTCATTTTTTTCTTATATGAATATGCAATTAATTAAAACAATTTATTGAAAAGGTTATCATTTTCCAATTGACTCAAGAGTCCCCTTTATCTAAGTCAAGTGATATGTGAATCCTCTGTTCTATCCATTGGTCTATTTTCTTATTCTTGCACCATTAACTTTAACTGTAGCAGTACGTCTTAATATATGGTTGTCTAAGTCTTCCAACTTTGTTATTATTCTTCAAGATTACCTTGGTCATGCCTGGTGCTTTTAATTAACATAAAATTTCTAAAATACATTGCAAATTTTCAAGAAACAGAGCTGAAATTTTTAATGGTAATGCACTGAATCTCTAGATTAATGTGGAGAGAATTGACATCAATGAAAGATTGAGTCTTGCTATTCACAAAAATTGTATATCACACCATTACTTAGACTGTCTATAGTATCTCAATAATTTGCATTTGTTTTTTGTTTCCCGTGTAAAGGTTTTTCTCATCTAGGTAATGAGAGGCATTGTTTTCTCCTTTATTTCAAAGGGAAAAATAAGGATATTGCTGTAGATTACTTGTATGTATATTTTATAACAAAGCGGTCTCCTTATTTTAAGAATTTTGACATTGACATACAATGAAGTCCACATCTTTGTTTACACCGTAAGTTTTGACATATGTAGAAATCCATAAAACCATCAGCAAATCAAGATAATGAACACATCCATCATCTCCAAAAGCTTCCTCTGGCCTCTTTGAAGTACTTTCCTCCTGCCCTTCCCTCCCATTCTTCCCATTCCCAGGCGTTGACCAATCTAGTTCTTTTCATTAAAAATTAATATGCACTTTTTGGGCTGGCCTGGTGGCATAGGGGTTGAGCTGGTATGCTCTGCTTTGGCAGCCCAGGGTTCATAAGTTTGGATCCCAGGCACAGACTTACACGCTGCTCATTAAGCCATGCTGTGCCAGTCATCCCACATAGAAAATAGAGGAATATTGGCACAGATGTTAGCTCAGCAACAATCTTCCTCCAGCAAAAAGAGAGAGATTGGCGACAGAAGTTAGCTCAGGGTCAATCTGCCTCACCAAAAAAAAGAAATTAATATGTACTTTTTTGCATTTTATGTAAATGCCACCAGACAATAGGTATTCCTTTACGTCTGCCTTCTTTTACTCAGCGTAATCATTTTAAGATTCACCACATTATAACGTTTATCAATAGTTCGTTCCCTTTTTTTAGTATTTCTTTATATGAATATACCACAGTTGTTCACCCATTCCCCTATTGATGGACATTTTGCTGGTTTCCTGTTTGGGGCTATTACAAGTAAAGCTACTATGAACATTTATATATAAGCCTTTATATGGATATATACTTTAATACATATATTACTCTATTATATAATAAATTATTAGTATATAGATGTGTAATACATAAAATACAATAATTGCTCTCTTAAGTAAATATCTAGGAAAGAAAGGGCTAAACCATAAGGTAGATGTGTCTCTAACTTCTTTTAAAAGCACTAAATTGTTTTTGAAGTTGACTGTACCAATTAGCTTGTTAGTTATACTTCCTTTTTCTATTCTTTTAATGGTTCTCTAAGATACCATGGCTTATTACAATGTCATATAAATTAATAAGTTTATCCCCTTCTAAAATAAAGTAAGGCCTTAGAACACTTCAACTTTTCTCACTGAATGCGTCTGTCTCTTTTCCCTGTGTACTTTCAACATTTTTCTTTATAGGATTTTTACTGTAACGTATTCATCCTACTTGTGTTTTTCAGCACTTTTTGTTTCCATAGCTTAGTGTCTCCTTGGTTTTGGAAACAGTTAGTCATTTTCTCTTCAAATCTTGCTTCTGTCCCATTCTCTCCTTTCTGTCTGGGCTTCCAATGCCACATACTTGTTTTATGTCTATGCCCCACCTTTATTTACTCTCTGTGCTTCTTTCTGGACATTTTTTACACTGCGCCATAATCAACTTCACTAATCTTTTTTATGCATTCAATATGCCATTAATCCTATCTTGTGCAGTTAATTTATTATTCAATTTTAAATTTCTATTTGATTTTTTGATTATTTTTCATCTGCTGGTGAGACTCTTCATCTTGCCATCCATTCTCTTGAACATACTAACCACAGTTACTTAGAAGTCTATGTTTCAAAACTCCAATGCCTTTGTCACCTGGGGGTCTTTTCTATCATCTGATTTTGTTATTGACCTTATTTCTTGTTATGTCTGGTGATATTTTTATTGATTACTGAATATCATGGAAAAAATATAGAAGTTTGGGATAGCATTTTCTTATCTCATAAATTGATCATCTTAAGCTCTGATATGAAGCTAGAATGTTGTCTGACTATCTTGATCAAATAAAGGACTGAACTGACTCTGGGCTGTGTTGCAATTTAATAGTTCTCAATCTATCTCTGGTTCACCTTTACTCTGAGGATGTTACTTTCTAGTGGTCCTAACTAAGAGTCTTCAGTGTTTATTTTGTTCCTACAGAGTTGATGTACACTAAACTCTAAATTTTGGTCTCTTCAGTATTGTAAGATTGTCAAAACCTCTATTTTCCTTTCCAGAAGCTTTCTGAGTGTCTCTTGTCTTATTTATTGCCCTGCTCAATGTACGTATAGAGCTCACACATAGAAGGGCAAAACCTCAGATTTTAGTTTCATATCTTTGCACCATCCTCATTTTCAGGATATTATTCCCTCAAGTCCTGTCCTATTTGACAATCATGAACTTGGATTTTTGTCTTCTCATACACATGATATTGCCAAAAGTGCTACTGGGTGTTTCTTAGCAGCAGCCTCCTTGCAGGAGTTTCAGCTTGTTTCCCCACTCTGAAAAATCAACAAATTCCCCAAAGAGTAAAGAAGGCTGCAGAATGTCATGTCACCTCTCTGTAGTTCCTTCTCTCTGGGTTCTTTGGCCTTTAGTGCCTGGCTGCCTTGATAGCCCTTGATGCCTCCAAACAGATGTATCTTATATTTTTATCTGGCTTTCCCTGAATTCTTATTATAAATACTCATCTCCATCATGGCTAGAAAGGGGTGTCCTCCTTTAAACTCAAATTATAACTTAGAAAAAGCCAGATGTCAAAGTTTATTATTTAATTTTGAAAATTCAGGAACTGACATCTAGGGAATTTTTTTTTTTTTAGAATTCCTACATATGTGTTCAGTTTTACTGATTGCTTTTCTTTATTGAGTAAATTTCCCAAGCTATTCACAACAAAGATGCATGAAGTAAACATGAGAAACACGAGATTAAATGAAATCTTGAAAGTACATTTCTTAAAAATATAAAAGTTGAATAAAAATGTTTTATCTAAATGTTTTCTCCATCACAATTAGAAGATAATAAAATATTCTGTGTTATTTACTTTCCATCATAGTTAAATATTTTAACCTTATAGTTCAACACTGGCCCTTTATTTTTCTTTGAGAGTCTGAGAGCTGTTTCTAAAGAAATTTGGAAGTAGTCTACATTTTCCCATTTATTTATAAAAGCTAATGCAGTCCTCCCAAAAGAAGAGTTTTGAGGCATTTTTCCTACTAATTTAAGAAAGAAAATATATGAAGCACCAAGTAGATATGGTATTTAAACATTGGAAGACTAAGATGTTCTTGTTCTTATTTATGTGCTTATTGATTTTTATTCTAACTTGACTAAAGTTACTGCCAATTGGCTTGTTTTGTTTCATTTTCTTAAACCAGCTATTGAAGATAAGCTATCTACAAATCTACTTCACTGAAGTCCTTTTCAAAGTCAATTCAGGAAATTAGCAGAGAAATTGATTAAATTTTTCACATCTAAATTTATTATGATTTTTCTACTGTCTGTGCCTAGGTTCAGTTCATTTGTTTGGAGGAAAAGGTCACTGAATCAGTTGTTGACATTGTTTTTACATTTTTCAAATAACAATTTTGGAGGCATATCTTCAAACGTAGCACCGAGAGAGATCAAATTGGAAATGTCAGTGTTACTAATGATGCTACATCTGTAGAAAATATGTCATTCTGATGGCCCAAAATAAATATGGTTTTAGTCAACAATGTGGTGATAAAATATACAAATATTTTCATATGTGTTAAGAAGAACGATTACAAAGGGACTACCACTTATATTTGTCTTTTTAAAAACAGAAATTTTATTTACCACCTGCCTCTTCAATCCTTGTTTGCTACACTTGTCATGTTATGAGTAAATTACTCACCGATGCCATTTTGTCCAGACCTTGAATCCATAGTCAGTTCAAGAACGCTCTTTCTATTATCTCTATCAGCCCTTGTAATCCCTGCCATCCTCTGCTTGTTCTGTTAGTGATCTTCTAGCTTCCTAAAACATGACATTTTCCTGATGTCATATTTTCCTCACAATACTCCGAGGAAAAGCACGCCTCCCTTCTGCTGATAATATTTCCAGCACACTCTCCAACATTTTCTACCGACTTTATTATTTGAATTCCAGATTTTTCTCTCCCTTTGGTACCTATTTTAACCCAGGGAACATCATCATCCACATTGAAGACTCTTTTAACTTTTAAGTTCACATTCTTAAATCTCTTTCTCATGCTATTTATTTCTTCCTCATTCAGCCACCCATTGATAAGGTATTCTCCCAGTGATTACAATGCTTCCAGTGATTGCAAAAACATCCACCTCCTATAACTAAGCAAAATCACCTTACACTCTACTTCTTTGTCATTTGTTTTATCATCATTTCTCTCATCTTTTTTTTTTTTTGAGGAAGATTAGCCCTGAGCTAACATCTGCCCCCAATCCTCCTCTTTTTGCTGAGGAAGACTGGCCCTGAGCTAACGTCTGTGCCCATCTTCCTCTACTTCATATGTGGGACGCCTACCACATATGCCAAGCAGTGCAACGTCCGCACGAGGGATCCAAACTGAACTGGCGAACTCTGGGCCGCCAAAGCGGAACGTGCAAGCTTAACTGCTGCACCACCAGGCCGGCCCCCAGTTCTCTTGTTTTTATTTCACACTTTAACCTTCCTTTCCCCTTTAGTCTACCTCCTTGCCTCTTTCTGCCTCCTGGTGATATCCACCCCATTATAGACCCATGCTCATTTCATTTCCACTATCATCTTACTAACACTCAAGAAGCACTCTCCTTTACCTTCTAAAGTGCATATCTGGTCAACATAAGTAAACCCCTGGGTTTGATTCTCTTTCTCTGCTGCAATTGGGCTTTGGGAAAGTTCCCCAATTATGTCAGTTGATCCCAGTATGAATTCATTCTACCAGCTAGATCCTTTTCACTGTGTAATACTGTTTTTCCTTTATTGAGTTCTAGTTGTTTTCTTTTTTTAAAAAAATTTCTTTTTTAAGATTGGCACCTGAGCTAACATCTATTGCCAATATTTTTTTCCCCTTCTTCTCCCCAAAGCCTCCCCAGTACATAGTTGTATATTCTAGTTACAGATACTTCTGGTTGTGCTATGTGTGACGCCACCTCAGCATGGTTTGATGAGTGGTGCTAGGTCCGTACCCAGGATCTGAACTGGTAAAACCCTTGGCGGGTGAAGAAGAGTGTGCCAACTTAAACACTCCACCATGGGGCAGGCCCCTCTAGTTGTTTTCCGTAAAAATTTTTCAAAGGTTTATTTAAAATATTTTTCACCAACTTCATCAGTTTCTACTTCTGAACTGAAAAGTTCGGTAGTCGTAGGAGAGAAACACATTTATTACAATTCCAAAATTGATGGGGATAAAGCCTAATTGTTGTCAGCAAAGCCCAAAACAAAGTATCTCCCTACCTCTCTCTAATTAATTCATTATCCCCTGTCATAACCTCAGTAGCACATGTGTAGCGGTCTTTTTAAAATGTGTTTATACGTCCAGCTCAACCTCGTCAGCAGATACATTCGTTAACTTATGTTAACATTTTAAACGTATTTGGTAATATTGTATGTAGTATTTGGTAATATTGTATGTAGTATTCGGTAATGTTGTATGTAGTATTCGGTAATGTTGTATGTAGTATTCGGTAATGTTGTATGTAGTATTTGGTAATGTTGTCTGTAGTATTTGGTAATGTTGTATGTAGTATTTGGTAATGTTGTCTGTAGTATTTGGTAATGTTGTCTGTAGTATTTGGTAATGTTGTATGTAGTATTTGGTAATATTGTATGTAGTATTCGGTAATATTGTATGTAGTATTTGGTAATATTGTCTGTAGTATTTGGTAATATTGTCTGT